>NW_022985182.1:0-38379 GCF_010093535.1 Lindgomyces ingoldianus | reverse complement strand
GCTATCTACTATTCTATCTTTATAGTAGGTTATTTTAGTTTAAAAATAGTTTATAATAATTTTTATAAATTATTATATCTTAGGTTGCTTAAAACATATTTAATAAGTTTTTATATTAGCTTTAACTATAACTTAACTTTATTCTTTATAGTTACTTTTATTTTTTTAAGTATTTAGTTACACCTTTTTTTTTTTAGCTAGCTTAGTAGTTTTCTAATATCCTCTATATAAGGCCTATAGGTGTTAATAGCATTTCTAGGTTCTAAGTCCCTACACACTTTTATATTCTTTTAAGTAGATTCTTACTACATTTAGACCTATTATCTTGCCTGCGCTGTTATATAGTTGTAGCATAATGCTTAGCAAATTAGTATTAGACATGTAATAGACATATAATAATAATATTTAACTATAGCATATAAATAATTATAGCCTATAACTAAGCATAGCTAATACTAATCTCTAACACACTAATATAGCTAAAAAAATATAAAATAAATATAGCTAACTATAATTTAAATATGTTTTATATAACATATACTAAAGTAAACTACATATAAATTAATATTAAAGTGTACTTATATTAAGTATACTTTTTTGTAAAAAAATATATATATAAAAAATATATAAACTAATAAAAAAATTATAACTAACTAGTTAGTGTGTTTTAAAAAAGATTTTACTTAACTTTATAGTTTATAAACTTAAATATATTAAGTATAGTAAGCTTTACTAATAACTTACTTTATTTTTTATAATACTATAAAGATAGTAAAATTATTACTATTTATATACTTTTTTACTTATTACACTTTTTATAGCTATTTAATATAGGTTATTTTACTTTTTAAAAAAGTATATAGGCGCTAAGCTAAAAACTTTATACATAACTAAATTACTTATTATAAAGTATACTTATAAGTAATGTAATACTTAAAAGTAAATAATAGCTAGCTAATTTTTAGCTTTAATTAAGTTAGTAAAATTTCTTTTTTAAAAACTATAAGTTTATATAAATTTAAGATTAGTTATTATCTAAATAAAAGTATTTAGATATGCTGTTAGGCGTCACATGTTATAGGCTTATGTTATAGTTGTACAAATAAATAGATAAATATTCCTTTCCTTTACACAGACTTAGAAGAAGAAAAATAATTAACACTAGTTACCTGCTACCCCTCCTGTGTAATGTGTACACTGTGCAACTCTCTTTGCCTTGCACGTACTTACTAATTATAAATGCTAGCTAGCATAGAGCTTATTTAATAGTTATCTAGAAATTAGTTAATTATTAGCTATAATTAAAAAAACATGTTTTAGCCTTAGCTTTTAACATATTTTTAATCTTATAATAGTCTTTCTTTTCTTTGCACCTTATGTTTTCTAGTGTTGCACCTGTTCCTTTTACTGCCTAATACTGCTACGCTACGCCTAATACTACTACTTAATATTTTTAATTTAATTATTTTAGTATTAAAGCCCTAGTTGTAGAGCTGCAGCTTGTGTAGTTTATTGCTTCTACAGAAATTTCTTAGAGTGCTAGAGAGCTCTAGCGCTGCCTCTACCTCTATCTCTGCCTCTCTATTACTGCAAAGATTAATGTAGTACATGTAATACCTTAATAAGCTGTTTTACTTATAAAACTACTAGTTTAGCTTCTTTAACTACTGTTTAAATTTAATAGGCTAATGCCTAGAGGTGTTAGTAAGAGATTACCTAGCAGTGTTAAAAAATGCATAAAGTAAATTGTAGCAAATTATAGTAAACTATAGTAAATTATAGTAAACTATAGCAGATAATAGTAAACTACAGTAGATTACAGCAGCAGGCAGCAATCCCTAGTAGATATTAGTTGTGTTGCAAGTAGCTCTATGTATAGAGAGAGTTCTAGGGGAGTAATGCCTCTAGAAAAAAAGCCTTACAAAGGGCAGTAATAATTGCACATAAGCTAGTGTTAGCGTAATAGGAAATTACTAAGCTTTAAGCAGCTAATAAGGCAGCTACATTAAGAAAGGCCTGCGCTTAACAGCTTAAAATAAGTTTAGGGCGCGCAGTAACAGAAAGAAGGCAAAGAAGCTGTTAGATTAAAGTACTATTTCTAGGCTTCCTAAGATAAATAATAGGTTTTAGATATAATGTATAGGATAATAATTAATTGTATTAATTAATTAAATATTTTTTTTTGTCTGCTCTGCTTGTGTTGCTCGGCTTTGTTTTTCCAGTCCGAGTCCCTCGCGCACTAGCCCTATGCGCGACCAGCTTGCAACATGCTGCAATTTGTTGCAAAATATTGCAAAATGCTGCAACATGCTGCAATTTGTTGCAGAATGCTGCAATTTGTTGCAAAATGCTGCAACATGCAGCAATTTGCAGCAACATACTGTTCGAGCTTATTGCTCGTACTATGTAGCAGCTTTTGTCCAACGTTCCTCCTGTCTTGACAGCAGGTGCGCATATCTGACAGAAGCAGGTGTAAGCTAAAGTAGATGAGCAATCCTAAAGGCGCTGCGGACAGTGCAATTAGACTAGGCATAACGCGCAAACGTGTAAGCAAGAAGTAGAAGTAGTATCTAAATAATATTCTAGGCTGTACTGTACTCTATAGTGCTAGAGTGGGTTGTTATGGGCCATAATAACGTTTGTTGTGGTGTGGTCTTGGCAAAAGTGAGCAACTCAGGTGTGCGAGCAACTGCTAATCCCCGTGTCAGATTGAAGCACTGTTTCTAGGCTTCCTGAGATGAATGATGGGTTTTGGATATGATGTATGGGATGATCATTTATTGTATTGATTGATTTATGTTTCTTTTTCTTTTTGTGTCTGCTCTGCTCGTGTTGCTCGGCTTTGTTTTTCCGGTCGGAGTCCCTCGCGCACTAGCCCTATGCGCGACCAGCTTGCAACATGCTGCAATATGCTGCAACATGCTGCAATTTGTTGCAAAATGCTGCAACATGCCGCAATTTGTTGCAAAATGTTGCAAAATGCTGCAATTTGCTGCAACATACTGTTCGAGCTTATTGCTCGTACTATGTAGCAGCTTTCGTCCAGCGTTCTGTTACAATCCTTGCTTCGGGAAGCACTCGGGTCTTCTGGTATTCCTAGGGGGGAAGTAGGACGGGTAGAAGGGGCCAATCCGGTAGGGTGTACAGTCCTACGTACAGGCTATTGGGCTAATGGAGGGTGGTATAGAGTGACCGGATCGTGGTTTGCCCTATGTGCGGCAGTAGGGAGGCCGGGGTCAAACAGTCCTTGTGGGACAGGGTTGGAGGTATATATAGTGCAAGATATACAAATAGTATTACAGCTCTTTAGAAAGCTAAATGCTACTTAGTCTATGTAATAAATAAACTAAATGTTAAACACGCCTTCTAAAGGTTGTTTAATGTAGGAACTATATACATGTGCTGGGGCGCCAAGAGGAGTTGGCGGGAGCTTAGGGGAGCCTGCTAAGAGGAGCTCCCTTAAGCTCCCTCTAGCTCCCTAGGCTCGTCTTCCTATTAGACGACGCATTCTTCCATGATCTCGGGCAGCTGCGCTGCCTCCGTGTCCTCCGACTGGTTTCTAAGCGAGCCCTGCCCCAATCCAGCTAGATTGTGGAGCACTGTCAGTGGAGTTACGCTGGTCCAACCATAGACCGTAACACGCTGCCCCTCCTTCCTAGCGGCGTCCTCGCCGCTCTGCTTACACAACTGTGTTAGTAAGGGTTTGTTTATAAGGTGTGCGTCCTTCTGCTAGAAGGCGTCCTTAACATCTATTCTTCTTATACTAAATAGCTTGCTAGTCCTGTTTGTCTTGTTATCCTCACGTTGCTCTTTATTTTAATCCTCTTCACTAGACAAAGATAAGGCCCTGCAGCGCTTGCTAGTTCTTAGAGTTGTCCTGTGTGTTAACTTTGTCCTTAGACAAATGCGTTAAGTGTGTGAAAAAGCACAGCAAGTGCAACACCTTTATTTCTAACGCTGCGTAGAATTGTTTAGAGAAAGAGAGGGAGGCACTTCTTTAGAAGGCTAAGGCCTCGCAGGCCTGGGATTGCGCACTGCAGGACGAGCAGCGGGCTTAGGTCTAGAAAGAACTTCGTTTGCAAGAGGAGATGTTAGAGGCAATAGATAAGGAGTGTTCTAGGCAAGATTATATCTAAAAATTACTAGATTTGCTAGAGGCTTATTACGTAAAGTACCTAGAAGGGGACCTCTCCTCCTTAGACAAGATAGAAGCTCTTAAGGCTAAGGCTAGAAGCTGTTCTCCTCCCTAACTGTCTTTAGCAGGGACTTGTCTCTAAAGGCCGCTGCCATCTAGTAATAACATAGCCCTTCCCTTTAATATAGGTGCCTTATCGCCTAGCTAGTTTCTTTTAGACAAGCCTAAAGGTACCCTTGTACTAACAGCTGCGCGTTCTGCAAATTCTTAGCTAGTTCCTATGTATTTTTACTAGTAAGCTATTTTTTTTATTTTACTAGAAATTCCTTCTAGTTCTTTTAATTACTAATAATATATTTAACTTTGTACTCTGTTTCTTTGTCTTCCTATCTCTGCATAGATAGGGGAATTCCTTTAGGTGCCTTTTCTAGTCTAGAGATATAGAACTATAGATGTATCTTTATGTGTAAGGGGAGCTTAAGCTTGCAGTTGTCTTGTTAGGTTTAAAAGACTTTATATAGTCCTATCCTTTTTTCTGCTAGCTTCCTAGAAGGTCTAGGTATCCTAAGGTTCTTTGTATTAAGGTATATATAATCTTTTAGGTAGATTTCTAGTCCTAATTATTATAATTTATTTACATACTTCTCTATTATTTCTCTGCTAGTTCTAGCTTCTATAGCTAACTTTTTGTGTATTTAGCGTAGGTCTGTTAGCTAATCTATTAACTTTTATAGGTTAGTAAGTTAGTTTCTATGTAATGCAAAGTATAAGTTATAACTAAAATTAGCCTTATATAGCGTTTCTTTTGTTATAGCTAACTCTACATTGTTAATAGCTAGTTGTGCTATTAGAAGCTATTCTGCCTAATTATTCTAAGTGTAGAAAATATACTTTCTTAAGTATTTTTCTACCTCTATGTTAGCTCTTTTAGTCTGTCTGTCTGTCTGCGGGTGGTAGGCTGTTGATAGCTTGTGTGCTATACTAAGGTGCTGCATTACTGCTTTTTAGAAGCTGCTAGTAAACAGCTTATCTTAGTTAGAGATAATAATTCTAGGGTATTTATGTACTAATATTATGTTCTGTTCTAATTTATAAATAAATTCTTTAGCAGTTATTATTTTTTTTAAGAGCTAAGTGTATAGATACTTAGTAGTTTTGTCTAGGGCCACAGTAATTATGTTGCACATCCTGTCTGTCCTAGGTTCTTTAGACAGGGGTAGTCCTATAATAAAATCTATTGTAATTATTGTCTATAGTAGCTTTAGTGCTTTAATTAGTTAGAGGTATCTGTATGCTTTATGCCTTTGCAGGTTATTCTTGTTGCAGGTGTTGCACTCTCTAAGCACCTCTGTGCACAGTTGTTTCACCTTTAGTATTTGCTGTAGTATAGCCGCCCTTAGCTTCTTCTAGAGGGTGCCTATTCTTAGGTGTTTGAACATTAGAGATTTATAATATTCCTAGATTAAGTTTTTTTATCCTTGCTTACTAGCTATAAGCATGTAGAATTCTTTTATAGGTCTAGGCTTATTATAGATCTATCCTTTGTTAGTTTCTTTAAAAAGTGTAAATTCTTTAGTTCCTTTCTTTTCTCTGTTAAAGTAATCTAGTCTTTAGCTAAGAGCGTTAGCCTGCTAGTTCTGTGTTCCTAGGACGTGCTTAATGATGCAGTTAAACTGTGCGAGCTCCATTGCCTATTGTACGTGCATTAGTGATAATTTCTTTACTGTTAGAAATGTAACTAAATTCGCATAGTTAGTTATAATGTAGAATAGCTTTGCTATGCTATGTAGTTCTGTGGCCTATACTCTTACAGCATTTAGGATTGCTTTTAGTTCTTTGTTAGGTATACTGTATCCTGCTTCAGGTCCTAAGAACTTGGCGGAATAGTACGCGACTAGGTGCTATTTTCTGTCTTCCTGTTTTTAGTACAACGCAGCCCTGCTAGCTCTAAGGGATGCGTCTATATAGATCTTTATATCTAGCTGTAGGTTATACATTCTTAGCACTAGTTTAGCTATTATAGCCTTCTTTAAGGCTATAAATGCTTTATTTATTTCTAAGGTCTAGACAAATTTTACTATAGCCTATTCCTTAGTTATAGTGTTTGTTAATAGTATAGCAATTTTTAAGTAGTTTCTAATTATTTATCTAACATAGCCTAATAGTCCTAAGAATCCTTTTACTTCTTTAACTATTATAAGTTCTAGCTATTTAAGCACTTTTTGTACTTTAGCTAAGTTAATCTTTATTTTTTCTTTATTAATTATAAATTCTAAGTATTTTGTTTCTACAACATAGAATTTGCATTTAGAGAGCTGTAGGTAAAGTCTGTACTTCCTAAGCTGTTCTAAGACTTTTTGTACCTTCTATACATAGTCTTCTAGGGTATATTTTAAATAGATAAGGACGTTATCTAGATATACTAAGGTAAAAACATCTAAATAAAAGTTAAGAGCTGTATTAATAATTTACTAGAATGTTGCTAGGGCGTTTATTAGGCTAAACAGCATTACTAGTAACTTATAGAGTCCCCATAGGGTCCTAAACGCTGTAAGATACTTATCTTCTTTTTATATTCTTATTTTATTAAATCTGTCTTATACGTTAAACTTTATAAAGTACTAGGTTCCTTTTAATTAGTTTATAATGTCTTATATAATTAGTAGAGGAAATTAATCTTAGATTATATTATTATTAAGAGTTCTATAGTCTTAACAGACTTAAATTTTTCTTTCTTTCTTTTTTATAAAAACTACTGCTAAGGCTACTAGGCTATAGCTTTCTTAAATATAGCCTTATACTAACATCTTGTTAACATACTCCTACAAGGCCTCTTTCTATACCCTTGTTAAAAGGCAAAGCCTATAGGTTTTTAGGTTATAATCCTTTATTAAGTTAATAGTATAATTCTAAAGCTAATGTAGTAGTAGTTCTGCTAGGTCTTCTAGTGTTTTAAACATGTCTTTATAGTCTTTATATTTAGGCAGGATGCAGCCTTTTTCTTAGATTTTGTCACGGTATCCTCCCCGGATCCCAGACATAACCGTATCGGACGCGTACCGGAGTATTATCAGTGCACGTCTGACACGAACACGACACGACACAGACATGAACTTAAGCACAAACCGCCTCAACACTAACTAAACCTAAAACAGGCTTAATTCATACCTAAAGCGCTTAGACTTCTAAGCTAAGTATTTAATTGCTAATTTTCTCCTAAACTTTCCTGTTCCTCACACAACGTCTTGTACCTACTATAATACCTCACGTAGTAATTAAACTAGACCTCCGCGAAGCTCTATAACCTTACTCATGCATAATTGTGACATTACGTTGTGTCAAAACTCTAGCCAAGAATAGCCTCTAAATCTAATCTAATAAGCTTAGTACTTGCACAACTCTAAGCTATCAGAGTAAGCCAAGAAGCCTTCTAAGAAGCGCTTGCTCTATAGGAAAGCCACCACGTCATAAGCTTTAAAGCTCTTTAAAAGGACTTTAAAGAACAGCTTTACGCTATTAAGCAGTCTGTTTCTGCCTTAACTCCTGTCATAGTAGTAAGAACTAAGAACTCACCAGCCTTAAAGCCCACCCAGAAGTCTAGAGATAGCTTAACTCCCTCCTGCCTAACGCCGCCTACAACCTGTAACCCCTCCAACCTAGTAATAAAATCTAACTAACTCCCTAATCCCCTGCTGTTTAACAGAAAACAGAAAGACCTACCTTCCTTCCTACGCAAGCTCTAATACAAACTTAAAGGAAACACAGACTAATTCCCCTCTAAACGCTCCTAGTTACTATATGCCTACTTTTAACTTAACTGCAACGTAACAGCCTTAATTAACTTACTAATAGATAAGGATATTATTAACCTAGACTAATTTATAGCGTTCCTGCAAGCAACCTACAGAGACCTAAACAAAGAGTTAACAGCCCTAAGTTGCCTAAACACCCTATAATAAGAAAAGAAAAGCTTTACCTTACACTTTACTAAGTTCTGCTAACTCGCATCTAATACAGGCCTAAATAAGATAGGTCTAATCACAGCCCTACGTAACTCCCTCTCAACTAAACTGCAACGCGCTATAGTAGGAGAACCCCTCCCAAACAACCTTAACGCGTATGCGAACCTAATTGCTACCTACAATAATAACATAAGGTTCCTCCCTATACAAGCCCTAATACGCCCCTAAACTAGCGCAGTTGCAAATAAGGACCCTAACGCAATAGAAATTAATTTAAATTATGCTCTAGTTAGTTCTAAAGAGCGTAAAGATTGCAGAAAGAAAGGTTAATGTTTTAAGTGCAGCAAGCATAGTTATATCTCCTAAAACTGCTCTATTCCCCTTCCTTAAGTCCGCGCGAGTAGCGCTGCTAGTACTTGTTAAAGATCCTCGCCATCCCAATCTTGTTCCCGCAAGGGCTCTAACTTGTATTCAAGCCCTAATCCCCCTCGCCACTCTCAACGTAGCCGCAGCCATAGCAGTGGGAGCCTGCAAAAAGGCTTATCCCAGGGCTAAGTCGCCCCCCAGGACTAATTCAACACCAGATCTCTGCCAACCTATAGGCTAAGTCCCCTACTAACAACTAGAAGTACTAAGTTAATATTCCTATATGTTTACAACAAGGAACTGTATTAGCCCTAATACAGGCTCTTATTAACTTAAAAGCAAACAGCATAAGTTACATTAACAGAGAACTAGCGCGCAAACTAAATCTCTAATTAACACTACTTACCTAAACAATTTACCTAACTAGATTTAATAGAAAACAACTTAAAAAAGGTTCTATCTCCTGTACCACAACTGTTACAATTACCCACTAACACTACAAGGAGCAGATTAAACTCTATGTAACAAACACAGGACGTCATAACCTAATCCTAGGACAACTATAGCTGTATTAGCACAAGGTTGCCTTTAATTACTAAGAGCAAGTTCTAAACTTTAACTCTTCCTAATACTAAGACATATGCTTACGCTTACATCTAAACAACACCTAAATAGCACTTAATACAGAAGGTCTCCAGACCTACTCCCTAATAACCTAAAGAAAAACTACCTAAGCAAGGCTAACAAGCCAGGCCTCTTACTAAAATAGGCTACACAAAATAATTTAACAACTGCCTAAACCTAAAAAAGAGGAAGCCTTTAAGGAACCTCTACCTACCTAATTTAGACACAAACTAGGACTTAAACAGCAGATAGACATCTGCCACATAGGACCTGCCCTGTTTGTAACCCTAGCTCAACAACCAGATCACGAAATCTACGCAGTCACGATTTCTAATATAGACCAAGCTTTAGCTCCCTAAAAACACACTAACCTAAGGATAATAGTCCCTTAAGACTACTACAACCTGTTGCATGTCTTCTCCTAAGACAAGTCTAATAAGCTTCCAATACAACGTCCGTACAATCACCAGATAACCCTTAAGCCTGGCAAACAACCTAGTTATAGGCCACTGTATAGGATGTTGCTAAACAAATTAAAAGTGCTCTAAAAATACCTTAACAAGAACCTAGAGAAAGGGTTTATTCAAGCTAGCTCCTCACCAGTAGCGTCACCTGTACTATTTGTAAAGAAACCTAGGGGTGGGCTCTAATTCTGCGTTAACTACTAAGGACTAAACGCTGTTACTATTAAAAACTAATACCTAATTCCCCTCTTACAGAAAACCCTAAGCTAACTAAGCAAAGCAAAGTATTTTATAAAGTTAGATATTATTACTGCCTTTAACAAGCTAAGAATAGCAAAGGGCGACAAGTAGCTAACAGCGTTTCAGACCTAATACAGACTATTTAAGTACCTAGTGATGCCCTTTAGCTTAGCTAACACGCCTAGTACTTTTTAACATTTTATAAACAACTCACTCTAACCCTACCTAGACGTGTTCTGCACTGCGTATATTAACAATATTCTAATCTACAGCAATAGCCTTTTAGAGCACAAACAGCATGTACGCCTAGTGCTAAAGGCTATAGAAGAAGCAGGTCTGCAACTCAACATAGACAAATGCAAGTTCCACTAATTAAAGGTCACGTATTTAGAATATGTGATCTCTATAAATAGCATCTAAATAGACCCTGTTAAGGTTTAGACTGTGCTAGATTAGCAATACCTAAAGGACGTAAAGGACATTTAAGCCTTTATAGGATTTGCTAACTTCTACTAATAATTTATTAACAACTTTTTGCAGCTAGTAAGCCCTATAATTACACTTACTAAAAAAGGGGTCTAATTTAACTTTAACCTAAATTACTAACAGTCCTTTAACTAGCTAAAGAAAGCCTTTACTAAAGCCCTAATACTCCGCCACTTTAACCCTAAACTACTAATACTTGTAGAAGCTAATGCCTCAGACTACGTAGTAGCAGGAGTTCTCTCCTAGACTAAGCCAGACAGGACTATTAGGCCTATTGCATACTTCTTAAAAAGAATGAGTCCTGCAGAAGGCAATTATAAGATCTACAACAAGGAATTGCTCGCCATAGTACGCTGCTTTGAACAATGGCGACCCAAACTGGAAGGTGCAGCGCATCTGATACAGGTCCTATCTAACTATAAGAACTTGCAGTACTTCGCAACTACAAAACAACTTAGCTACTAACAAGCCTGTTAGTCTAAATACCTGTCCTGTTTTAATTTTAAGATTACTTATTATCCTAGTTAAGACAGAGAGAAACTAGATGCCCTTACAAGGCGATCCTAAGACGTCCCTGCTTAGAAAGAAGCGCAAAAGGCTTAACACTAAACTCTACTCTAACCTAAGCTATTTTTAGACCTTAACCTAAATAAAACAAATTAGACAATTAATTAAATTATTGCTAATAAGTATCTAAACAATAAATTTATCTAAGAAACCTTAGACCTACTCTAAAACAGCGCTAGTTAGTTAAAGAAGGTAACACTAGCTAACTGCAAAAACTAAAATAGCAAGCTGTATTACTGTAACTAACTTGTAATCCCTAATTCTAACAAACTAAGAATTAAACTACTCTGAATTGTACACAACTCGCCTGTTGGAGGACACCCAGGCAGAGGAAAGACTCTCAACCTACTACAGAGAGAGTACTACTGGCCCCGCATGTTCCATACTGTACGCTAATACGTATCATGTTGCCATACTTACTGTAAAGCAAAGGCCTCTTAAGAAAGGTACAATAGCCTGCTTAAACTGCTCCTAATCCCTAAACAAGCTTAGAAAGACATATTAATTAATTTTGTTGTAGACCTACCCCTATCTAAAGGGTACATAAATATTATAGTAGTTGTTAATTGCTTAACTAAGTATTAACACCTAATACTATGTTCCTCTATAACTGCCCCTAATATAGCCCAGTTATTCTACTAATACGTATAGGTTCACTATAGCCTGCCTAACACAATTATATTAGACAGAGGTACGCAGTTTGTCTCAGCCTTCTAGGACAAACTCTGTAAACAGCTCTGAATCGTCCCCCATCTATCTACAGCTTTTCACCCAGAGACTGACAGCCAGACTAAGAACGCAAACACTGTAATAGAATAAGTCCTACAAGCGTACACAAACTACTAGCAGGACAACTAGGTAAAATAGTTAGCTACAGCACAGTTTAAAGCTAATAACACAACATCTAAATTAACGCAAGTATCCCTGTTCTTAGCAAACTACAGATACCACCCCTAAATAGAATTTAAACTACCTTTAAATACCCCCTAACTAACTTATTAATCTGTACAAGTAACAGACGCAAACAGACTTATTAACAAGATCTAAAACATATCTAAATATGTTTATAAAAAGCTTACATAGGCTTAAGCTCTTTAACAAGAGTACGCGAACTAATCCTAAACCCCCGCCCCTGCGTATGCAGCTGGCAAGAAGGTCTGGCTGGACGCTAGAAATATCTAAACAAACTAACAATTAAAGAAACTTAATTAGAAGAACCTTAGCCCCTTTACAGTAGCCTATATAGTCTTATTGCACGCTTACTAATTAATCCTACCTGACAGCATAAAGATACACCCTGTGTTCCACGTATCATTGCTGCGCCAAGCAGCCCCCAAATCCAACTATCTACCTAGACAGCTAAACCTGCCACCTAAACCTGTCATTATAAACAACAAACTAGAATACATTGTGGAAGACGTTAAACAGATCTAGTTTAACAAGAAAAAACATACCTACAAATACCTTATAAAATAGACCAGATACAACAAACTGTCGTAGGAACCCGCAGAAGCCCTGCAAGAGAACTCTGCAGTAACCTAATTCCACGCCCAATACCCATCTAAACTGAACCTGTACCCCGACAAAGACAACCTAATGCCAGAACCACTAATGTGAAGGATTCCCTTCCTAATAAGAGGGGGGGTACTGTCACAGTATCCTCCCCAGATCCCAGACATAACCGTATCGGACGCGTACTAGAGTATTATTAGTGCACGTCTGACATAAACACAACACAACACAGACATAAACTTAAGCACAAACTGCCTTAACACTAACTAAACCTAGAACAGGCTTAATTTATACCTAAAGCGCTTAGACTTCTAAGCTAAGTATTTAATTGCTAATTTCCTCCTAAACTTTCCTGTTCCTCACACAACGTCTTGTACCTACCATGATACCTCACGTAGTAATTAAACTAGACCTCCGCGAAGCTCTATAACCTTACTCGTGCATAATCGTGACAGATTTAGATAATGCTAATCTATTCTACATCCTTATCTTCTTTAATTATTTTATAAAAGACTTTCTTAAGCTCTTTTTTTATTAATTATATTACCTAAGCTTCTAGCTTTTAGTAAGGGAACTTCTAAAGTTTTCTTTTCTTAGAGTAGTAACTACTACCTTGCTTTGCTTATTTATAGACTAGGCATTTATTATTATAGCATGCTAACTAGGTTATGCGTGCATAGTTGTTAGGAGTTTCTATAGTTATAGTTCTTTAATTAATTACAGGGTTATGCATTCTAAGCTAGTTATAGCCTAGAATTATATTATATTTGCCTTTTAGCTTAAGTATGTTTATAGATCTCTAATCTCTTATGTTAGAGGTCTTAAAGTCCTTTTTATAGGTTTCTAGGTTAATCTATCCTCTGCTGTACTTAATTAATAATGCATTAGCAAGGGTTACTTTAAACAGGTTTTTTTTTATGCAGAATAGTATACTTTGTTTGTCTACCTATTTCTTATCTATTGCAGTAAAGGTACATCTGCTGTCTATAAGGGCTAGTCTAGGCCATCCTTTATACATAAAGGTAGTTGTTAGGCTGTGTTCTGCCTCTTACCCTACTATAATTACTGCTAATATATTGTGTTTAACTTTTTTATTAGGAAGGAAGTAAAAATTAATGTTTTATAAGTTGTTATTAAACTTATTTTTTTCTTTTTTATAAATTTAATGTTCTTAATTGCAGTAGTTAGCTGCTTTACATTTATAATCTTTAACTAAGTAATGTAATGTTAGATAGTCTTCTTTTTTTACTACTTTCTACTAGAAGTAGTAGAACTTATAATTTTTTTATTTATTACACTTTATCTAGCCTTCTTGTTTGTAAGGAGGAGCTGTTTAATAAGTGTAGCAATTTATAGTTTTGCAGGCTAAAGCTGTTCTCTGCTATAGGCAACTATTATAGTTCTTTTCCTATGTGGGCTACTATCCTGCTTAATGTTTGTTGTTCTAATGCTTAATGCAATACTGTTATGTGCATTAGTACTAAGGATATAGACAATTGTTAGGTCTATGTAACGTGTTAAGGGGACTTTTTTAGGTCTACTAAGGGTATTCCTTTGTTTGTACAAGCTGTACAGGGTGCTCTTTCTATTAGCAACTGTTTGTGCTATAGGTGCTGTTTCTACAGAGGACACATTGTCTGTAATTCTGTTGTATTGTAAGAGCCTTTCTAGAAATTGCTAAGCTTAGAAGCAGTGTCTTAGGTTTTTTAGGCGCTAGTTATAGTACCTTAAACCTAGCAGGTTTACCTAGCTATTATAGCTTTTAATCTTTAATTTTAGTAAAAAATTACTATTACTTTTTTTTATTTATAATGTTATATTTAACTTTAGCTATTCTTTATATAATGTTAAATGTTAAGTAGTTGTTGCTAATGTTTATTTAGTAAAGTAAGACTATATAATTACTTAAGTAGTTATGTTATAACCTGCACTTCTAGCACTTGCATCTCTAAAACTGTTAGGAAAGTTCTTTTACTAAAGTACTAAGAGTTTAGTCTTAGAAGAGAAACTATTTTTCCCCTTTTTAGACATTTATAATATATCCTTAGATCTAAGTCTCTTCTCTATATCTCTTAAGAATTATAAGGTCCTGCAACACTATATTAAGGCTGCTAAAATTTTAAATAACTACCTTCTAATATAGTTTAAAACAGTTATTTAAAAAATAGTTTCCTCTGCATCTCTAGTAAAGTCTATTATTTAGTTTTTCTTATATTTTCTTATCTATAAGGCTATATTTACTAGTAATAGCTTTTATTATTACAGTAGTATTTTTATTCTCCCCCTTCTAAAAGTCTAGGCAGTTTTAGCAGAAATGTCCTACTTTTCTATAGTTTAGGCAGGCCTTATCCTCTAGCTATTTTTATTATTCCTTTGTTAGAGGCAGCCTATTACGTCTTAAAACTTAGCTCTTTTTAAAGGGGGGGCTTTATATATGCTTTGCATAACTAAAGTTTATTAGCTTTTTATTATATTATAAAAGCTTTTTTTCTTAAGAATAAACTTTAGCTTTTAGAAGGTTTCTTTTAATTTCTTTTTTCTTTTACATTCTTTATAGTAATTATTATAAGTTGTTACTTTTTTAATATATTCTTTAAAAGTAGTTAGTTAGTTTATGTGCATAAACTTATCTTTTACTTTGTTGTTTAGTCTGTTATAAAACATGCAGCATAGGGCTTTCTAGTTATTCTATCTGCAGATGGCTATTTGCTCCCTAAAACACGCTGCATAGTTTTAGACTAGCCTGCTGCCCTGTCTTATATTGTCTAGTTAGTTAGCTGCAATTCTTTTTTTGTCTAGGGTCTTATAGATAGCTAATAGAGCTGCTTTAAAGTTTTTAACACTACTAAATACTTTCTTAGTTTTAGAGTTAAGTAGTGCGCTATTAGCTTTAAAGTCTATCTAATTATTAGTGTAGAGTTAGAACTAGATTGTAGGGGGGCTTTCTAAGTGTAATCTTATTTAGAAGATTATTTCTGCGTTAGTTTAAAATGCTCCCTTATTATATTACATATAAAGGTGGCATCTAGTAAAGAATAGTTAAAGGTCTTTTAATAATTTTTTAAAAAGCTTTAAAGAGGCTAGTCTTAAGGCCCTTTTAGCAGTAACACTTGCTTTATCTGTTAAGATATTTTAAACTTTAGCTAGCTCTACTTGTAGTTTATATATCTAGTAGGCTTAGGTAGTAGCCTTGTAGGGGTTAATAAAAGGTAAAAAGTTTTATAAATTTATAGTTTTCTAGCAAAAGTTATTTATTTTTTATTTAAGTTTTAGTAACTTACTAACCTTATTACTAATTTACTAGAGTTCTTTAATGTTGTCTTAGATTAAGTTAATCTATTCTGCAAGAACAGCTTTACTTTAGGTAGAAACTTCTGTAGATCCTAATAGCACAGCGTAGGCTATGTTAGAATCTAAATTATGTTGTAAAGTTGCTATACTTTTTAAAAGGGTTAGTGTTTAATGTTATAATCCTTGCTTTAGGAAGCACTTAGGTCTTCTAGTATTCCTAGAGGGGAAGTAGGACAGGTAGAAGAGGCTAATCTAGTAGGGTGTACAGTTCTACGTACAGGCTATTAGGCTAATAGAGGGTGGTATAGAGTGACTGGATTGTAGTTTGCCCTATGTGCGGCAGTAGGGAGGCCAGGGTTAAACAGTCCTTGTGGGACAGGGTTAGAGGTATATATAGTGTAAGATATATAAATAGTATTATAGCTCTTTAAAAAGCTAAATGCTACTTAGTCTATGTAATAAATAAACTAAACATTAAACACGCCTTTTAAAAGTTGTTTAATGTAGGAACTATATACATGTGCTAGGGCGCTAAGAGGAGTTAGCGGGAGCTTAGGGGAGCCTGCCAAGAGGAGCTCTCTTAAGCTCCCTCTAGCTCCCTGGGCTCGTCTTCCTATTAGACGACGCATTCTTCCATGATCTCGGGCAGCTGCGCTGCCTCCGTGTCCTCCGACTGGTTTCTAAGCGAGCCCTGCCCCAATCCAGCTAGATTGTGGAGCACTGTCGGTGGAGTTACGCTGGTCCAACCATAGACCGTAACACGTTCCTCCTGTCTTGACAGTAGGTGCGCATATCTGACACCCCGACACACCGATGCAGCTGATGCCAATCCCCGACACACCGATGCGGCTGATGCCAATCCTCGACACACCAATGTGGCTGATGCCAATCCCCGACACACCGATGTGGCTAGAGAGGTGGAACAGACGCAACTAACCATAATTTAAACATGTTTTACACAACGCATGCTAGAGCAAACTGCATGCAAATTAGCATAAAGGTGCACTTACATTAGGTATACATTTTTTTCAAAAAAGAATATAAGAAACACATAAGGTGACAGAGAAACAGCGTTACCGGGGTTTATCCGAAGAAATTCTAACTAACTAGCGCGTCCAAAAGAGGAGATTCTGCTCAGCTTTTTGTTCTGCAAACCCGAATATAATAAGCAGAGCAAGCTCTGCTAATAATTAATGCTTATAAAAGTAAGAATTTAAAAGCATGTAAATAGCTTACTAAAATCTATAGTAAAGGCCTTTAAAAAGGTCTTAAAGAGGGCAGTAATTATTACGCATAAGCTAGTATTAGTGTAAAAGAAGATTATAAAGCTTTAAGCAGCAAATAAGGCTGCCACACAACATAGATTACATAAAAGAAAGTAAATTTAGGCAGAAAGAACCTTAATAGTTAAGAATAGAGCTTATTTAACTACTTTAAAAGAGTTTAGAGCGCGTAGTAATAAGAAAAAGCTAAAAACATAGTTACACACTAAAAAAAGTAAGCTAAGTTAAAGGTAATGTAAGTAGTGTAATTAGACTAGGCATAACTTGCGTATATGTAAGAAAGTAGTAAAAGTAGACTTTACATAATATCTTGTGTTATATTGCTTTATACAGGGCTAAAGTGGGCTGTTTTGCGCTAGAATAGAGTGGTTTTAGTAGGGGCTTAGCAAAAGTGGCCGGCTAACCCGTGTGGCCAGCCAACCTGTTAGGTACGTTAAGTGTTATAGAGTCTTATTTTTATCTAATAAAGAGGATTAAAACAAAGGGCAGTGTAAGGATAATAAAATAAACAGGACTAATAAGCTATTTAGTATAAAAAAAGATAGATATAGTAGATGCCTTCTAGCAGGTAGACGCCTACCTTATAAACAAACCCTTACTAACGCAGTTGTGTAAGCAGAGCGGCAAGGGCGCCGCTAGGGAGAAGGGGCAGCGTGTTACAGTCTATAGTTGGACTAACGTAACCCTACTAATAGTGCTCTACAATCTAGCTAGGTTAGGGCAGGGCTTGCTTACAGACTAATTAGAAAGTGCAGAAGCAGCACAGATGCCTGCAGTTATAGAAGAATACACTATCTAATAGGAAAGCAGGCTATAAATTAAACAAGCTTAACAAGCTTAACAAGCTTATAACTATAAACTTACTAAACTTGTCTAACTTGTTCTTAGCACCTCTAGACATGTATATAGGTTTAACTTTAAATAACCTTTAAAAGGTGTGTTTAATGTTTAGTTTATTGTTTAGTTTATTCTTTACATAGACTAAGTAGCATTTTAGCTTTCTAAAGAGCTGCAATACTATCTGTATATCTTGCACTATATATACCTCTAATTCTGTCCAACAGTGTAACAGCACAGGCAAGACAATGGGTCCGAATGCGGTGGGAATCCACTCAGAGGCATATGGGAGTGCGTGGGGACTCTGAACCTGGGAATGCCATTGACACCTATAGGCCTTGTACGAAAGGATATCAGAAAACTACTAAGCTAGCTACAGGGGCGAGGTGCGACTAAATACATGAGGGAATAGGGGTAACAGCAGGGGGCCGGGCAGAGTCGAGTCAGGGTCGAGCCAGGGTCGGAGCCGATACGGGGGCCTTCCGGAGGTTCCGGGCGACTCGAGATGGAACGATTCATGAGGATCGTTACAAACAGGACCGTTTAACCCGGCCACTATACTGCTGCTATAGGGACAAACCACGATCTAGTCACTCTACCCAGCTCCATTAGCCCATTAGCCCCTACGTAGGACTGTACACCCTGCCGTCGGCCCCTACCCTCCGTCCTAACCCCAAGGAATAACAACGACCCGAGTGCTTCCCGAAGCAAGGATTGTAACAGCTAGTTCTAGTTAGAAAGGACGCCTAATAATCTTAGAGAAGCTGTAGAGCATTTGTTAGGTTTTTAATAAGCTTCTACATGCTTTTACTAGTAAAATACTCTTTCTATTTTACTAAGAATTCTTTTTTATTCCTAGCATTAAGTATTTGTTTAACTTTATATTCTACTTTTATGTCTTACTAGCTAATCTTAGAAAGTAGTATCTTTATTAGTGCTTTTTTAAGCTTTAAAATGTAAAACTATAAGTGTATACACATGTCTCTTAGAATCTTAAGTTTACAGTTATTTTATAGTGTCTACAATACCTTATATAGTTCTATACGTTTTTCTACAAGTTTGCGTAAGAGTTTAGAGGTGCAGAGGTTCTTTGTCTTAAGATAGACGTAGTCTCTAGGCTAGATTTCTAGACTAGGCTGTTATGCCTAGTTTATATAACATTCTATTATCTTTTAGCTAGCTTTAGCTTTAACTGCTAACTTCTAGTGTAGTTCTAGCAGGTTTAATAAATAGTTAACTAATTCTAGAAGGTCTATAGGCTAATTCTTATAAAGCGTGTAGTAGAAGTAATAGCTAAAGTTAGCCTTATAAAAAGTTTCTTTTGTTATAGTAGATTCTACTGTGTTAATAGTAAGCTAGGCTATAAAAAGCTATTCTGCCTAATTATTCTAGTTTTAGAATACATATTTTCTTAGGTATCTTTTTACTGTAGCGTTTACTTATTTAGTCTATCTGTCTATTTATAAGTAATATGCTGTAGACAATTTATATTCTATACCTAAGTGTCTTACAGCAGCTTTCTAAAATTTGCTAGTAAATAGCTTATTTTTATTAAAGATAATAGTTTACAGGTAGCTATAAACTAAAACTACATTTTATTTTAATTTATATATAAATTCTTTAGCTATTATAGTTTTCTCTAAGAGCTAGGTATGTAAGAATTTTATAGTTTTATTTAAAATAACTATTATTATGTTGCAAAGCTTTTTAGTGCTAGGTTTACACAACAGCAGAAGTCTAGTTATAAAATCTATAGTTATTATTATCTATAGTTATGCAGAGGCTTTAGTAAGTTAGAGCTGTCTGTATGTTTTATGCCTTCTATAGTTATTTTTATTATAAATGTTATATTCTTTTAAAATTTTAGTGTACAATTGTTTTAGTTTTAGAATATCCTTAAAAATTATTACTTTAATCTTCTTCTAGAGTGTTCTAATTCTAGAGTGTTTAAATATAAAAGCCTTATAGTATTCTTTAATAAAGTTCTTCTATTCTTACTTTACTACTATAAGAGAGCAAATTTCTGCTTTTAAGTCTAGTCTGTTGTAAACTAGTTCTTCTAACATTTCTTTAAATATAGCAAATTCTTCTGTATTTTCTTCTTCTTTTTTAAAATAGTTAGCTTACCTGCTTAAAGCGTCTACTTACTAATTACTAGTGTCTACTACATGTTTTATAACAAAGTTAAACTAAGTGTCACGATTGTGCACGAGTAAGGTTATAGAGCTTCACGGAGGTCTAGTTTAATTACTACGTGAGGTATTATAGTAGGTACAAGACGTTGTGTGAGGAACAGGAAGGTTTAGAAGGAAATTAGTAATTAAATACTTAGCTTAGAAGTCTAAGCGCTTTAGGTATAAATTAAGCCTATTCTAAGTTTAGTTAGTGTTAAGGCAGTTTATGCTTAAGTTTATGTCTATGTTGTGTTATGTTTATGTTAGACGTGCACTAATAATACTCTAGTACGTGTCTAATACAGTTATGTCTAGGATCTAGGGAGGATACTGTAATAGTACCCCCCCTCTTATTAGGAAGGGAATCCTTTATATTAGTAGTTCTAGCATTAGGTTGTCTTTATTAGAGTATAGGTTTAGTTTAGATAGGTATTAGGCGTAGAATTAGGTTACTGTAGAGTTCTCTTGCAGAGCTTCTACAGGTTTCTATAACAGTTTGTTATATCTAGTCTATTTTATAAGGTATTTATAGGTATGTTTTTTTTATTAAACTAGATCTATTTAATGTCTTCTATAACATATTCTAGTTTATTATTTATAATAATAAGTTTAGGTAGCAGGTTTAGCTGTCTAGGTAGATAGTTAGATTTAGGGGCTGCTTAGCGCAGTAATAATACGTAGAACACAGGGTGTATCTTTATGCTGTTAGGTAGGATTAATTAGTAAGCATGTAATAAGACTATATAGGCTACTGTAAAAGGGCTAAAGTTCTTCTAATTAAGTTTCTTTAATTATTAGTTTATTTAGATATTTCTAGCGTCTAGCTAGACCTTCTTGCCAGCTGCATACACAGGGGCAAGGGTTTAGGATTAGTTTATGTACTCTTATTAAAAAGCTTAAGCCTATGTAAGCTTTTTATAAACATATTTAGATATGTTTTAGATTTTATTAATAAGTCTGTTTACATCTATTACTTATATAGATTAATAAGTTAGTTAGGGAGTATTTATAAGTAGTTTAAATCTTATTTAGGGGTAGTATTTATAGTTTGCTAAGAACAGGGATACTTGTGTTAGTTTAGATGTTGTGTTATTAGCTTTAAACTATGCTATAGCTAACTATTTTACCTAGTTATCTTACTAGTAGTTTATGTACACTTATAGGACTTATTTTATTACAGCGTTTATGTTCTTAGTCTAGCTGTTAGTCTCTAGGTAAAAAGCTGTAGATAAATAGAGGATAATTTAGAGCTGTTTACAGAGTTTGTTCTAGAAGGCTAAGACAAACTGTGTACCTCTGTCTAATATAATTATGTTAGGCAGGCTATAGTAAACTTATATGTATTAGTAGAATAACTAGGCTATATTAAAGGCAGTTATAGAGGAACATAGTATTAGGTGTTAATACTTAGTTAAGTAATTAACAACTACTATAATATTTATGTACCCTTTAGATAAGAGTAGGTCTATAATAAAATTAATTAATATGTTTTTTTAAGCTTGTTTAAAGATTAAGAGTAGTTTAAGCAGGCTATTATACCTTTTTTAAAAGGCCTTTACTTTACAGTAAGTATAGCAACATAATACATATTAGCGTACAGTATAGAACATGCAGGGCTAGTAGTACTCTCTCTATAGTAGGTTAAGAGTCTTTTCTCTGCCTAGGTGTCCTCTAACAGGCAAGTTATGTATAATTTAAAGTAGTTTAATTCTTAGTTTGTTAAAATTAGAGATTATAAGTTAGTTACAGTAATATAGCTTACTATTTTAGTTTTTATAGTTAGCTAGTGTTACTTTCTTTAACTAACTAGCGCTGTTTTAGAGTAAGTCTAAGGTTTCTTAGATAAATTTATTATTTAGATACTTATTAGTAATAATTTAGTTAATTATCTAATTTATTTTATTTAAGTTAAGGTCTAAAAATAGCTTAAGTTAAAGTAGAGTTTAGTATTAAGCCTTTTACACTTTTTTCTAAGCAGGGATGTTTTAGAATTGCCTTATAAAAGCATCTAGTTTCTCTCTGTTTTAACTAAGATAATAAGTAATCTTAAAATTAAAATAGAACAGGTATTTAAACTAACAGGCTTATTAATAGCTAAGTTATTTTATAGTTGCAAAGTACTATAAGTTCTTGTAGTTAGATAGAACCTGTATTAGATGCGCTGCACCTTTTAGTTTAGGTTACTATTATTTAAAGTAGTGTACTATAGTAAGTAATTCTTTGTTATAGATCTTATAATTACCTTCTACAAGACTTATTTTTTTTAAAAAGTATGTAATAGGCCTAATAGTCCTGTCTAGCTTAGTTTAGGAGAGAACTTCTGCTACTATGTAGTCTAAGGCATTAGCTTCTACAAGTATTAGTAGTTTAAAGTTAAAGTAGTAGAGTATTAAAGCTTTAGTAAAGGCTTTCTTTAGCTAGTTAAAAGACTGTTAGTAATTTAAGTTAAAGTTAAATTAGACCTTTTTCTTAGTAAGTGTAATTATAAAGCTTACTAGCTGTAAGAAGTTGTTAATAAATTATTAGTAGAAGTTAGTAAATTCTATAAAGGCTTAAACATCTTTTATGTTCTTTAAGTATTACTAATCTAGCACAGTCTAAATCTTAATAGAGTCTATTTAAATGCTATTTATAAAGATTACATATCCTAAATACATAACCTTTAATTAGTAGAACTTGCATTTGTCTATGTTAAGTTGCAGACTTGCTTTTTCTATAGCTTTTAGCACTAGGCGTACATGCTGTTTGTGCTCTAAAAGGCTATTGCTGTAGATTAAAATATTGTTAATATACATAGTGTAGAACATGTTTAGGTAGGGTTAGAGTAAGTTATTTATAAAATGTTAAAAAGTACTAGGTGTGTTAGCTAAGCTAAAGAGCATTACTAGGTACTTAAATAGTCTATATTAAGTCTAAAACACTATTAGCTACTTATTACCCTTTACTATCTTTAGCTTATTAAAGGCAGTAATAATATCTAACTTTATAAAATACTTTACTTTGCTTAGTTAGCTTAGGGTTTTTTATAAAAAGGGAATTAAGTATTAGTTTTTAATAGTAATAGTGTTTAGTCCTTAGTAGTTAACATAAAATTAAAGCTTACTTTTAGGTTTTTTTATAAATAGTATAAGTAACACTACTAGTAAGAAGCTAGCTTAAATAAACCCTTTTTCTAAGTTTATGTTAAGGTATTTTTAAAGCACCTTTAATTTATTTAGTAATATATTATATAGTAGCCTATAACTAGGTTGTTTACTAGGCTTAAGGGTTATCTAGTAATTATATAAATGTTATATTAGAAGCTTATTAGACTTGTCTTAAAAGAAGACATGTAATAGGTTATAGTAGTCTTAAAAAACTATTATTCTTAGGTTAGTGTGTTTTTAAAAAGCTAAAGCTTAGTCTATATTAGAAATTATAACTGTGTAGATTTTGTAATCTAGTTGTTAAGCTAGGGTTATAAATAGAGCAGGTCCTATGTAGCAGATGTCTATCTGCTATTTAAGTCCTAGTTTATGTCTAAATTAGGTAGGTAAAAGTTCTTTAAAAGCTTTTTTTTTTAAGTTTAAGCAGTTGTTAAATTATTTTACATAGCCTATTTTAGTAAAAGGCCTAGCTTGTTAGCCTTACTTAGGTAGTTTTTCTCTAGGTTATTAGAAAGTAAGTCTAAAGACCTTCTATATTAAGTGCTATTTAAGTGTTATTTAAGTGTAAGCGTAAGCATATGTCTTAGTATTAAAAAGAGTTAAAGTTTAGAACTTACTCTTAGTAATTAAAGGCAACCTTATACTAATATAGCTATAGTTGTTCTAGGATTAGGTTATAATATTCTGTGTTTGTTACATAGAGCTTAATCTGCTTCTTATAGTGTTAGTAAGTAATTATAATAGTTATAGTACAGAAGATAAAACCTTCTTTAAGTTGTTTTCTATTAAATCTAGTTAGGTAAATTATTTAGGTAAGCAGTATTAATTAAAGATTTAGTTTATGCGCTAGTTTTTTATTAATATAACCTATGCTGTTTACTCTTAAGTTAATAAGAGCTTATATTAAGGCTAATATAGTTTTTTATTATAAATATATAAGAATATTAACTTAGTACTTTTAGTTATTAGTAGGGGACTTAGCCTATAAGTTAGTAGAGATCTAGTGTTAAATTAGTCCTAGAGGGCAACTTAGCCCTAGGACAAGCCTTTTTGCAGGCTCCTACTGCTATAGCTGCGGCTATGTTAAGAGTGGCAAGAGGGATTAAAGCTTAAATATAAGTTAGAGCTCTTACAAGAACAAGATTAAGATAGTAAAAATTTTTAATAAGTGCTAGTAGCGCTACTTGTGTAGACTTAAAGAAGGGGAATAAAGTAGTTTTAAAAGATATAACTATGCTTACTGCACTTAAAGTATTAACTTTTTTTTTTATAATCTTTACACTTTCTAGAACTAACTAGAGCATAATTTAAATTAATTTTTATTATGTTAGGGTCCTTATTTGCAACTGCGCTAGTTTAGGGGCGTATTAGGGCTTGTATAAGAAGAAACCTTATATTATTATTATAGGTAGCAATTAGGTTCGCATACGCGTTAAGGTTGTTTAGGAGGGGTTCTTTTACTATAGCACGTTGTAGTTTAGTTAAGAGGGAGTTATGTAGGGCTATAATTAGACCTATTTTATTTAAGCTTGTATTAAATATAAGTTAGTAAAACTTAGTAAAGTGTAAGGTAAAGCTTTTTCTTTTTTATTATAGAGTGTTTAGGCAACTTAGGGCTATTAACTTTTTGTTTAAGTCTTTATAAGTTACTTACAGAAACGCTATAAATTAATCTAGGTTAATAATATTTTTATTTATTAGTAAGTTAATTAAGGCTGTTATATTACAGTTAAGTTAAAAGTAGGTATATAGTAACTAAGAGTGTTTAAAGAGGAATTAGTCTATATTTCTTTTAAGTTTGTATTAGAGCTTGCGTAGGAAAAAAGGTAGGTCTTTTTATTTTCTATTAAACAGTAGGGGATTAAGAAGTTAGTTAGATTTTATTACTAAGTTAGAGGGGTTACAGGTTATAGGTAGTGTTAGGCAGAAAAGAGTTAAGCTATCTCTAGACTTCTAGGTAGGCTTTAAGGCTAGTAAGTTCTTAGTTCCTACTACTATAATAAGAGTTAAGGCAGAAACAGACTGCTTAATAACGCAAAGCTGTTTTTTAAAGTCCTTTTAAAGAGCTTTAAAGCTTATAACATAGCAGCTTTTTTATAAAGTAAGCGCTTTTTAGAAGGCTTCTTAGCTTACTTTAATAGCTTAGAGTTGTGTAAGTACTAAGCTTATTAGATTAGATTTAGAGGCTATTCTTAGCTAAAGTTTTAACACAACATAATGTTATAATTATGCATAAGTAAGGTTATAGAGCTTTACAGAGGTCTAGTTTAATTACTATGTAAAGTATTATAGTAGGTATAAGACATTATGTGAGGAACAGGAAAGTTTAGGAGGAAATTAGTAATTAAATACTTAGCTTAGAAGTCTAAGCGCTTTAGGTATAAATTAAGCCTATTCTAGGTTTAGTTAGTGTTAAGGCAGTTTATGCTTAAGTTTATGTCTGTGTTGTGTTGTGTTTGTGTCAGACGTGCACTAATAATACTCTAGTACGCGTCTAATACGGTTATGTCTGGGATCTAGAGAGGATACCGTGACACTAAGCTAGTTCTATAGCCTATTATATGTGCATTAGTAATAGCTTCTTTATTATTATAAAAGTATTTAGGTTAGCATAGTTAGTGTATATAATAAATTACTAGCTAGTTCTTTATAGCTCTGTTTTCTATGCTTTTACTACATTTACTATTACTTTTAGTTCTTTATCTAGGATAGTGTATTTCTATTCTAAGAGGGAGAATTTTGCTAAGTAGTATGTTACTAGATACTATCTTCTGTTTTCTTGTTTCTAGAGAAGTGCTGCTCTTTTAGCTCTTTTTAATACGTCTATATATAGCTTAGTTTCTAGTATTAGGTTATACATTTATATTACTAGCTTACTAGTTATAATCTTTTTAAGTTCTTAAAAGGCTTCTTCTATCTAAGAGTTCTAGATAAACTTAAGGTATAGTCTTTTCTTAGTTATAGTGTTTATAAGCAGTAGTGTAATTTTTAAGTAGTCTTTAATTATTTATTACACGTATCTTGTTAAGCCTAAGAATCCTCTAATTTCTTTTACACTTATAAGTGTTAGCTATTCTATTACCTTTTTAACTTTTATAAAGTCTATCTTAACTTTCTTCTTATTAATAATAAATCTAAGGTATTTAGTTTCCTTGACATTACATTTGCATTTTAAAAGTTGTAGGTAAAGTCTATATTTTTGTAATTAGTCTAGTACTAATTTTACTTTTGCTATATAGTCTAGTTTATTGCCTTTAGTGTAGATAAAGATATTGTCTAAGTATACTAGTATAAAGATGTCTAGATATAGATTAAGTGCGGTGTTAATTACTTATTAGAAGGTAGCTAGTGCGTTAGTTAGTCTAAATAGCATAATAAAAAGCTTATAGAAGCCTTTTAAAATTTAAAAGGCTGTTATCTATTTATCACCTTCTTTTATCTTTATTTTATTAAATCTGTCTTGTACATTAAATTTTGTGTAGTGTTTAGTTCTATAAAGCTAGTTCATTATATCTTATATAATAAGTAGTAAGAACTAATCTTAGATAGTTTTTTTATTAAAGGTTTAATAGTTCTAGTAGACTTTTATTTTTCTTTCTTTCTTTTTTTGCAAACACTACTACTAATGCTATAGAACGTTTACTTTTCTATATATGTTCTTTTGCTAGCATCTTATCTATGGATTCTTATAGAGCCTCTTTCTAAATTTTTGTAAAAGGTCTTAGCTTATGCGTTTCTAGCTATAGGTTTAGTTTTAAGTTTATAACGTAGTTCTATAGTTAATGTAGCAGCAGTTTTCCTAGATCTTCTAGTGTTTTAAACATGTTCTAATAATTACTATATTCTTTAAAAATTATGTGTTCTATTTATTACACTATTCTATACATTTCTACCTATTTTATTTCTTTATTTTTAAGTATTTCCTTAAGTGTAGTTTTCTTAAGTTTTTCTTTTATTATTTAAATAGCGTAGGCTTCTAGTTCCTAGTAAAAGAACTTCTTTAGTTTTTATTTCCTAGGATACTAGCTAGCTTCTTACTTTGCTTATTTATGTGCTAGGCAGTTGTCTCTATAGTATACTAACTAGGTTATAGTAGCATGTTGCTTAGAGGTTTAGATAGTTATGTTTTTCTAGTTAATTTCTAGATTATACTTATATAGCTAGTTATAACTAAGTATTGCTTAGTATTTTTCTGTAAAGAGTAGGATGCTTAAGGATCTCTAGTTATACATATCTTTTATTTAAAGCTATAGCTTAACTGTCTCTAATTATATATAGCTATTCCTAAATTTAATTAATAAAGTGTCTACTAGAGAGACCTTAAAGAGGTTTTTTTTTACTTTATATAGTATGTCTTATTAGTCTACCTAGTTAGAGTTAATAGCTGTAAACGTACATTTACTATCTATTAGTGTAAATCTTTTCCTTCTGTTAAGATTAAATTTTATAGTAAAGCTTTTACTTATTCCTTACCTTACTGCTACTAGAACTTTAGTGTTATAAAAGATTTTCTTATAGTTAAGTGTCTTATTAGGCTTAACATTTTCTATGTTTTGTTTCTACTTGTCTATCTAGTCTATCTAGATCTTATACTGCTAGTGTTCTTAGATTATACAGTCTTTAAGTAGGCAGTTTCTATTCTTAACTAATAATGTTAAGAAAGCTAGTTATTCTATCTATATGCCTTCTAGTAGAAGTAGTAGAAGGTGTAACTTCTGTAGTTCTTACAGTTAGTCTATGCTTCTTACTTGTAGTCTAGTCTAGTGCTACAGTGTAGGCAGTGTAGCATTTTGCATTTAGTTGCTGTCTCTTCTAAAGTGTTATCTTTTATATTATTTTCTTTTATTAATTATATCTAGTATCCTGCTTAATGCTTAGTAGGCTAATGCTGCACATAATATTAATTAGTGCATAAGTACTATCTAGTTAGGCATTCTTTTAAGTTTATATAGACTAGTACTAGCTATACTTAGGTGTGAAGCTATGTGGAGCACTAAAGACATGAGGAACTGGATTGTATTGTATTGCTAGAGGAGTCCTTTGCAGGAGTCTATATATATGCGAAATAAGTGGGTGAGTCGTGGCAAGAGACTGTGCTGAGATGCATACGACTATCGTGCCGACGCATGATCATCGTGTGACGACACATCTGACTATCGTGCGACTATGGTGACGACGCATCCGAGTGTCACCAATGCAAACATTAGGTCTACCTAGGGTATTCTTTCGTTCTAATAATTTATAGAAGGTGTGCTTTATATTAGCATTTAGATTCTTTATATTATTTACTTCTATAGAAAATGCAGTACTAATTAACTTACTATATTTTAAGTTCTTTTCTTGTTATTATAAGTGCTAGAGGTAGCGTCCCTAATCTCTTAAAGTAGAGTTATAAGGTATAAAGCAACATGCTTACCTACTTTAGACTTTCTCTATTACTAAGAATTTTCTTAAAGAACTTCTATCTCTTAGTCTTGTTAAGAATGTTATAGTATACTTAAGTAATATTTAAGATAATTTTATACATGTTTATGTTGTTGTTAATGTGTACTTTATAATATTTTTTCTTATAATAGTTGTAGTTATAGGTCTCTCTACATTTCTAACATTTACTATAGTAGAAATAATAGGCAAGCTTTTTTATAAGTATACCTGTTATTAGTTGTTTTAAGAGAAATCTATTTTCTTTTTACTTTACAATTTTAACATAGTTTATAACTTATATTAAATTACACTATTCTTTAAAAACAGCAGCTTATTTAATTACTTAGAGAACCTTATAGTTGTTCTATACTTCTACCTCTTAGTAATTCTTAGAATAGTTTAGTAGTTTATAGTTAGCTCTGCATCTTTAGCAGAGTTGTTTGTTAAGTTTGTTATAAATTTTTTTTTAACATTAGTTTTTATTTTACGCGCATAACTTTTATAGCTAGTCTTTTATCTTTATTCTCTAGGTTTCTAGAGTCTAGACATTTCTAACAGAAGTAGCCTACTTTTTTATAGTTTAGACAGGCTTTTTTCTTAAGCTATTTCTTCTATTTCTTGCTTAGAGGTAGTCTGTTACCTTTAGAAGGACTCTTGCTTTTTTTTAAAGGTACTATATATGTTTGCAGTAATCACACGATAGTCGGATGCGTCGTCACCATGGTCGCATGCGTCGTCACTATGATCGGATGCGTCGTCATCATAGTTGTATGCGTCGTCAACATGATCTGTTGCCAAGACTCACCCACTCATTTCTCATGTATATAGACTCCTACAAAGGACTCCTCTAGCAATAGATACAATGCAGTTCCTCATGTCTCTAGTGCCTTACATAGCTCTACAATATATATGTTTTACATAACTAAGGTCTATTAGCTCTCTATTATGTTAGGGGGCCTTCTTCTTTTTAGATGTCTACTTAGACTTCTATGTTGTTATGCTAGTTTTTTTTTCTCTTTAATGTTTTATATATCTTTTGTTATAAGTTATTACTTAGTTAATAAATTTTTTTTAGAGTTTTTAGCTTTCTATTAGGTATAAATATATTCTTAACTATATTATTTAGCTTATTATAGAACATTCTACTTATAGCTTTTTAGTCTGTCTATCTATAAATAGCTAGTTATTTGCAGAAGCAAGTTGCATAATGTTAGACTATTTTTTTTCTTTATTATAGAGTGTCTATCTTATTAACTATTTTTTTTTTAATTTACTAATCTATAAATAGCAGTTAAGGCTTTCTTAAAAAGGTTAATGCTACTAAAGAGTTCTTTTATTAGTTTTAAAGTCTATCTAGCTATCTGCGTGTAGCTAGAACTAAATAGATAGAAGGCCTTCTAGGTAAAGTTCTATCTAGGAGATTATTTCTTTATATGTTTAAAAGGCGCCCTTCTTG
This sequence comes from Lindgomyces ingoldianus, assembly GCF_010093535.1. Lineage (NCBI taxonomy): Eukaryota > Fungi > Ascomycota > Dothideomycetes > Pleosporales > Lindgomycetaceae > Lindgomyces > Lindgomyces ingoldianus. The sequence continues at coordinate 8,412 of NW_022985182.1, read as the reverse complement.
TATTATATATAGAGGTAGCATTATATAAAAAATAGCTTAAGATCTTTTACACTTCTAGTAAAAAGCTTAAAAGAGGCTAGTCTTAATGTTTTTTTAAAGTTTATACTTAGTTTTTCTTAAGCTGCATTTCTTAAGGTTAATACTTTAAGTTAAAGAGCTTAGATCTAGGAATTTGCTGTTATTAGTCCTTAGTTTACTAACTAGGCTAGTATTTACTTTAAGGTAGCTACTTTGTTTCTTAGATTGTTTAACTGTTAGTTTATTACTTCTTTGCTTAGAGTTAGAATCTAACTAGTGCTAGCTAGTAAAGCGCTAGTTATTTCTAAATTAGTAGAGGTAGTGTAAGGATTTATACTTTCTTAAAAAGGAGTAATTAATGTTATAATCTTAACTCTAGAGAAATAGTGTCTAAAGAACTCTAGGCTTATAGAGGAGATTAGAAGATTAGAGAGGGAAGGGAACTTAGTCTTAACAGGTGTACAGTCTGTTTAGGCAAAGTTGCTAGGACTAGAGAGGCGGCTGACTGTAGTTTGCCCTATAACAGCAGTATAAGGCGCTTAGGTTAAATAGTTCTTTAGTAGAACAAGAGAGAAGGTATATGTAGTGCAAGATATATAATTAGATTACTTCTTATTAAAAAGTAGTAATACTACTTAGTCTATGTAAAAAATAAACTAACTATTAATTATAACTTTTAAGTAAAGTTAGAATCTTAAACTATATACATAGGTTTACATGTTCTTACATGCTTTGCATGTTGTTGCATGCAACGTACCTCTGGCATTCACTTGCATGCACTTGTCAGATATGCGCACCTACTGTCAAGACAGGAGGAACGCTGGACGAAAGCTGCTACATAGTACAAGCAATAAGCTCGAACAGTATGTTGCTGCAAATTGCAGCATGTTGCAGCATTTTGCAATATTTTGCAACAAATTGCAGCATGTTGCAAGCTGGTCGCGCATAGGGCTAGTGCGCGAGGGACTCGGACCGGAAAAACAAAGCCGAGCAACACGAGCAGAGGGGACAGACAAAAAGACAACATCGATCAATCAATACAATCAATCATCATCCCATACATCATATCCAAAACCCATCATTCATCTCAGGAAGCCTAGAAACAGTGCTTCAATCTGACAGCACTGCATGCTTTTGCATGCAAACGTCTCCTTCTCATTAGATGACGCATTCCGCCGCGCATTGGTCTAAAAGCTTGGTCCATTCCTCGTCCGTTAGGTCACGTGACTTGTTGGGCAGGGAATCAAGGACTTTCCATCCTTGATCGTTCAAACAGTGGGGCACGGCTGACTGGTTGCTTACGGTCTAATCGTAGGTCGTAACAGTAACCTCCTTAAGCTACATTACTGCGCTATAAAACTGCAACTTCTAGCAGCTATATAGTGCGTAAGACAGTAGCAAAGAGCTAGTTTAGGCAACATTAAGGTTACAGCTAAGTTAATAATAATAGATAATAAGATAGAGCTTTTATATAACCTTAGTAGCTAAGGTAGTAACTATTATAAGATTTAACACTAAGAACTCTTATAGTATAGTTTAACAAGCTATTAAGTTAAGCCTTAAGCAAGCCACCTATCTTAGCTTAATTATGTGATTAATTTAAGCTGCTTATTATCTTATCAAGCTCCACTCAAGCCAGCTAGCCGGCTTGACTTGACTTGCTTGTTGGAAAGTTTGATTTTCACAGGTATCCACACGTTTCGTGTCGCGAAATATCGGACTTGGTTCTGCCCCCCTTTCTTCATTGGAGGCTTAGTAAGTTTTCCCCTAGGGCTTGTTTACTAAAGTTTACAGTATTTGTAGTTCGAGGGAATCGGATACGCCGGCCGCGCCGCTGCCCATGACAACCTCGAGAGTACGACACCCTACATTGTCCAATCCATCCTCATCCTTATCGCTCCAATTCTCTTCGCAGCCTCCATCTACATGATCCTCGGTCGTCTCATACTACGCACCAACTCCGGATCTCTCTGCATCCTCGGACCGTCCTGGGTCACCAAGATCTTCGTTGGCGGCGATGTTCTCTGCTTTCTCATACAATGGGGCGGTGCTGGAATGCTTGTTCAAGCCACCGACGCCAACGCGGTTAATCGTGGCGAAAACATTATTCTAGACGGGCTGATACTCTAGATTATGTTTTTTGGGTTCTTTGTTGTGGTTGCAGGGATCTGGCACTGCAGACTGGAAGATAGGATCACGGCAGCGTCGACAGAGATACCCTGGAAGCGGTACATTTTTTTGCTTGTATGCAGCCAGTACTTTTATCACCGTTCGAAATACTGGCCGTGTTATTGAGTATGCTACAGGCAGAGTAAGCTCCATCATTTACTATTGATTTGCCGCGCGCTGTATGACTGACGAACGTGAACAGGATGGCTACCTTTTCACACATGAATGGTGCCTCTACGTCTATGACTTTATCCCTATGATGCTGACCCTCTTCGTCTGCATCGCCTGGTATGACCCTAACATCCACCCCAACAGCGAGAAAACCGACATCGACATGGGTATTCTACGCTAAGGTGGTGATTTTTGCCCGTCATGGATGTGGAGGTATCTCGAAACCGAAGTAGTATACTGTGGGGCCTTATCTTGAGTAGAGGGTAGTAAGCGGGGTGTTGTCTCAGGGGATTCTAATCAGAGGAGTATTGAACTTTGGGGGTTGCCATGAGTGGGTTGGGTTTGTCGGGTGAACTTGGTTTACATATAATCACAGATGTCCAGCGTAGTATCAAGGAGAAGAGCATCTGTAGCGTGGGCTGGTCTGGGTTCATATATCCCTAAACATCTCCCTTGTCTAGTTGTTTAACGACATAAATCTAGAGCCCCTAATTTAATTGCTCCCTAGGGACACCCTATCGCAGTGTGGTTGGGCCTTGAGTGACATGGTGACAGCGGTATATAGCTAGAAGGAAAGGTAGATAAGCAATCTTTAAATAGTTGCGGGTAGGTAGGTAGTTAAACTAAGCTAAAATAGATGTTTTAAGCGATATGTAAACTTATCTCTATTAAGTACGTTCTTAAATCTATACTAGGCAACAATAACAATATTTTATTAACGTACACTATAGGCAAGTTGCTTACACACCTAAGTTGCATACTTTTACTAAGACTCTATTAAACTACTTTTCTTACTCTAATGCATTCCTAACAACACTACTTAGACATACTAAAAGAATGTTAGATATAGCTTACACTTTAGGCTTTTAAATAAAATGTAATAACCTTAAAGTAATATACTATAGCTATATATAAAGTTTTTTAAAAAATAATAAATAACTAATATATTAAATCACTCTTATAAGCTAATTCTATAGCTAACTTATAAAGGCTAGATAATAATAAAAAGAAAGTAATTATAAAGTATATACTTAAGCTATATATGTAAGGATTTTTCTCTTAGCTAGTAGCTATAGCTAATATAGCTAATTCTTTACACGCTAAGCATAATCTAGGCTATATTAGCATAAACTAGCCTAGTATATTTATAAAGTATTATTTAAAGCTTAAAGTAAAGTTTTAAGCATAAGTATAGTTAGTAAATATTTAGCTTATTATAAAGCCTATTTTATTAAAGTTGTACATGTTATAATTTTAGATGCTATACTTAGCTTTAACATTGTTTACAAAACTAAACTAGCTTTAAATTACTTTAAAATTCTTATAAAAAGCTTTTTTTTATAGTTATACTTATGCTTAAACTTTACTTTAATCTTTAAATAACACTTTATAAACAGACTAAGCTAGTTTATGCTAATATAGCCTAGATTATGCTTAGCGTGTAAAAAATTAGCTATATTAGCTATAGTTACTAGCTAAAAGAAAAATTCTTATACATATAGCTTAAGTATGTACTTAATAATTACTTATTTTTATTATTATCTAGCTTTTATAAGTTCGCTGTAGAATTAGCTTATAAAAGTTATCTAGTGTGTTAGTTATTTATTATTTTTGAAAAGACTTTATACATAGCAATAGCATGTTGCTTTAAGAGTATTATAGTTTAGTTAAAAGCCTAGAGTGTAAGTGTTACAATTCTTACTCTAATGAAATGGTATTTTCAGGAGTACAACAGCCTATAGTGATGTTAGCGGTAAAGGGGAGTAGAACTTAGCTAGATTAGGTGTACAGTCTGTTAAGCAGAGTGTAGGGTTAGCAGAATAAAGAAGGCAGGTTGTGGTTTAGCCTAGCAGCTGTATAGGGAGCTAGCAAACCTAATCTATAAAGATAGAAAAGAAGGTATATATAGTGCAAGATATATAAGGCAGTAATGTCCTTTTTATAAAAGTTTTAATGCCTCTTAGTCTATTATATAGGTAAAGACTAAATAGTAATTACAACCTTCTAACTATAGTTGCAATTAAGACTATATACATAGGGTTTGCATGCTCTGCATGCTTGCATGCTTGTTTGCTACCTAGCCTGCATAGCCTGCAAGCCTGCAAGCCTGCATAGCTTATTAGATAATACACTCTGCAAGGCTTTTCTCTAAAAGCTAAAGCTATTTCTTATCTGTCCTATTACATAATTTACTTAGCGTAGGGCTAAGCGTCTTCTATCTAACATTATTTAGGCTATAAGGAACAGCTAGTTAGGTTATTATAGTCTAACTATTAGCTATAACACGTAGGCTTCTCTCTTAGTTAGCGTTTTTGCTGTTATGTTTTTTCTATTATAAGCGTTAGGTTTTTTTTTTAAGTAGTGCGTTTTCTTTTTTAAAGCCTAGCTTTATGTTTAACTTTTTTAACTATGCTGCAGTAGGTTTCTTGTTCTTCTGCTACTGCCTATTATCTTTGCACTGTTACTTGCCTTAATCCTTTTTGTTATACAAAGATGCGTCTCTATAGTGCTTGTTATTTAAGCAGGTTCTTTTACGCAATGTCCTTGTTATTAGACAAGTGTGTAGAGTGTGTGCAAAAAGGTAGTTGTTATAATGCTTTTATGTCTAACACAGCCTAGAATTGTTTAGAGCAGAAACGCAAAAGGCTGCTAGCTAAGCTAGAAGCAGTCTAAGAGAATAAGATGCGTAAAAAGGAAAAGTTTCTAAAGAGACAGCAGAAGTCCCTTACATGTTGTTACAATCCTTGCTTCGTGAAGCACTCAGGTCTGATGATGTTCCTAGGGGATGAGTAGGACGGGTGGAAGGGGCCAATCCGGTAGGGTGTACAGTCCTACGTACAGGCTATTAGGCTAATGGAGAATAAAGAGTGACCAGATTGTAGTTTGCCCTATGTGCAGCAGTAGGGAGGCTAGGGTTAAACAGTCCTTGTTAGACAGAGTTAGAGGTATATATAGTGTAAGATATATAAATAGTATTACAGCTCTTTAGAAAGCTAAATGCTACTTAGTCTATGTAATAAATAAACTAAATGTTAAACACACCTTCTAAAGGTTGTTTAATGTGGGAACTATATACATGTGCTAGGGCGCTAAGGGGAGCTAGCAGGAGCTTAGGGGAGCCTGCTAAGAGGGGCTCCTATAAGCTCCCTCTGGCTCCCTAGGCTTGTCTACCTATTAGACAACGCATTCCTCCATAACTTTAGGCAGCCGTGCTGCCTCCGTGTCCTCTAACTGGTCTCTAAGCGAGCCCTGTCCCAACCTAGCTAGATTGTGGAGCACTGCTGGTGGAGTTACGCTGGTCCAACTGTAGACTGTAACACGCTGCCTCTCCTTCCTAGCAGCGTCCTTGCCGCTCTGCTTACACAACTGTGTTAGTAAGAGTTTATTTATAAAGTGTGCGTCCTCTTACTAGAAAGTGTTTTTAACATTTATTTTTCTTATACTAAATAGCTTGCTAGTCCTGTTTGTCTTATTGTCCTTATGTTGCTCTTTATTTTAATCCTTTTTATTAGATAAAGATAAGGCCCTATAGCGCTTACTAATTTTTAGGGTTGTCTTATGTGTTAACTTTGTTCTTAGATAAATGTGTTAAGTGTGTAAAAAAGCATAGTAAGTGCAACACTTTTATTTCTAATGCTGTGTAGGATTGTTTAGAGAAAGAAAAGGAGACACTTCTTTAAAAAGCTAAGGCCTTACAGGCCTAGAATTGCGCATTGCAGGATAAGCAACAGGCTTAGGTTTAGGAAGAACTCCGCTTACAAGAGGAGATATTAGAGGCAATAAATAAAGAGTGTTTTAAATAGAATTATATCTAAAAGTTATTAGACCTGCTAAAGGCTTGTTGTGTAAAATACCTAAAAGAGGACCTTTTTTTTTTAAACAAGATAGAAGCTTTTAAAGCTAAGGTAAAAGGCTATTCCTTTTTTTAACCTTTATTAGCTAGAACTTGTCTCTAAAGGCTACTGCTATCTAGTAATAACATAGCTGTTCCTTTTAATATAGGTGCCTTATTACCTAGCTAGTTTCTTTTAGATAAGCTTAAAGGTACCCTTATACTAACAGCTACACATTCCTTAAATTCTTAGCTAGTTTCTATGTATTTTTACTAGTAGGCTACTTTTTCTATTTTACTAGAAATTCTTTCTAATTTTTTTAATTACTAATAATGCGCTTAACTTTATATTCTGTTTCTTTATCTTTTTATTTTTATGTAGATAGGGGAATTTCCTTTAGTGCCTTTTCTAATTTAGAGATGTAGAACTATAGGTAGATTTTTATATGTAAGAGAAGCTTAAGCTTACAGTTATTTTACTAAGTTTATAAGACTTTATAGGGTCTTATTCTTTTTTCTGCTAGCTTCTTAGAAGGTCTAGGTATTTTAAGGTTTTTTGTATTAAAGTACACATAGTCTCCTAGGCAGATCTCTAGTCCTAGCTGTTGTAATTTGTTTGCGTACCTCTCTATTATTTCTCTGCTAGATCTAGCTTCTACAGCTAACCTTTTATGTATCTAACATAGGTCTGTTAGCTGTTCTATTAACTTTTATAGGTCTGTAGGTTAACTTCTGTGTAATATAAAGTAGAGGTTATATCTAAAATTAGCTCTGTATAGTGTTTCTTTTGTTATAGCTAATTTTATGTTGTTAATAGCTAACTATGCTATTAAAAGCTATACTGTCTAATTATCTTAAGTATAGAAAATGTACTTTCTTAGGTATCTCTTTACTTCTGCGTTTACTCTTTTAGTCTGTCTGTCTGTCTACAGGTAGTAGGCTGTTAATAACTTGTGTGTTATACTAAGGTGCTACATTGCTGCTTTTTAGAAGTTGCTAGTAAATAATTTATCTTAGTTAGAGATAATAATCTTAGGGCATTTATGCATAGATATTATGTTTTATTTTAACTTATAAATAAATTTTTTAGCAGTTATTGTTTTTTCTAAGGGCTAGATATGCAGATATTTAGTAGTTTTATCTAGGGCTACTATAATTATATTACACATCCTATCTATTCCTAGTTCTTTAGACAGGGGTAGTTCTATAATAAAGTCTATTATAATTATTGTCTATAGTAGCTTTAGTGCTTTAATTAGTTGTAGGTAACTATAGGCCTTATGCCTTTACAGGTTGTTTCTATTGCAGGTGTTGCACTCCCTAAGCACCTCTGTGCATAGTTGCTTTACCTTTAGTATTTATTGTAGTATAGCAGCCCTTAGCTTCTTCTAGAGGCTGCTAATTCCTAGATGTCTAAACATTAGAGATTTATAGTATTCTTAGATTAAGTTCTTTTATCCTTGCTTACTAGCTGTAAGCATGTAGAATTTCTTTATAAGTTAGGGCCTATTATAGATCTATCTTTTATTAGTTTTCTTAAAGAGTGTAAATTTCTTAGTCCCTTCTTTTTTTTTATTAAAGTAGTCTAGTCTTTAGCTAAGGGCATTAGCCTGCTAGTTTTGTGCTCTAAGTATATGCTTAATAATGTAGTTAAACTATGCAAGTTCTATTACCTATCTTATGTGCATTAGTAACAGTTTCTTTACTGTTAAGAACATAACTAAATTTATGTAGTTAGTTATAATATAGAATAGCTTTGCTATCTTATGTAGCTTTATAGCCTATACTTTTACAGCATTTAATATTACCTTTAGTTCCTTATTAGGTATGCTATAGCCTGCTTTAGGTCCTAAGAACTTAGCAGAATAGTACGCAACTAGGTGCTATTTTCTATCTTCTTGTTTTTAGTACAACGCGGCTCTGCTATCTCTTAGGGATGCATCTGTGTGAATTTTAGTATCTAGTTGTAGGTTGTACATTTTTAGTACTAGTTTGTCTGTTATAGCTTGTTTTAGCATTATAAATGCCTTATTTATTTCTAGAGTCTAGGCAAACTTTACTATTACTTGTTCTTTAGTTATGAACCGCAGAAACAGGCATAAGGTTAGACCTGGGACAGTAGGGTTTTTTTCGCGCAAAGGGACGAAAACAGGTTCAAAAGCTACAGGCAGGCAGCGGTTAAGCTATATAGGCGTTGTGGCAGAAGAGAGAGTGGTTGAAAG
>NW_022985181.1:1209524-1210239 GCF_010093535.1 Lindgomyces ingoldianus | reverse complement strand
TGATCAGGACTGACGGTTTTCGATCTGGTCAGCTGTTCGATTTGTGCCCTTAATTGAGCAACTTGGTCCTCGAGGGCCATGCTGCTGGGGTTCGACTCCGAATCTGGTGGGTTTTTAGCTTCGGGTCCCACAAAAGGGGGTTCAGCTGTTGAGGTTGGTGGTGGTTCGGTTCTGGGGGCAGGCATCTTGCCTCGGCTGCGGCTAGAACGGGTTGCAGTCTTTGCAATAGGATCTGATGGTGGTTGAGGGTCAGGCATCGGTGGTTGTCCCCGATCCTGATGGGTTATTGGTAGTCTCCGAGTTTCTACCTTGGCGCACTCTTCGCGACTTTTCTGAAGGCAATCCTAATCGCAGGGGATAGGAAGTTCCAAACCCAAAGGCTTCGGTCGACAGGAGGTCTCTGGGATCCTGTCTGTACTAACTGAATGATTTGATGTGACGGTGTGTGAGAAATTGCGACCTGAACCGAATCGGACGCTTCTCGGAGTTGGACGTAGTCAAACAAACAATTGATGCGATATTATTAATAAGGCTGTCACCGGCAAAAGCGAGTTTTCTGATATAATGTAACGGCGCAGGCAAGACAATGGGTCCGAATGCGGTATGAATCCACTCAGAGGCATATGGGAGTGCGTGGGGACTCAGAGACCTGGGAATACCAATGACACCTATAGGCCTTGTACGTAGGATATCAGAAAACTACCGAGCTAGCTAC
>NW_022985181.1:1177837-1209174 GCF_010093535.1 Lindgomyces ingoldianus | reverse complement strand
GATACGGGGACCCTTCGGATAGGATCCGAGCGACCCGAGATGGAACGATTCGTAGAATCGTTACAATAGTAGGCTCTAGTTCTGCCTTTATAACATTTTTATAGAGTTGTTCTCTTCTTCTCTTTTATAAAAGATCTTTTTATATAAAGGTTAGTTTATCTAAGTTATTTATTATAGGTATGTCTGTACGCAGCAGCAGCGTCACGATCTAGATACAAGCGATCGCGCACGAGCAGGACCACGTATCTATGTCACATAATGCTTGTGCGCGAACCTCTGTGCGCAAACATCTAGATATCCCCTTTTTTCTCTATATAAAAGAAAGATAAAAGTAATAGAACTAGAAACATGTTGCTCTTACTTTACTTACTTTATACACTGTGCACACTGTACACTACTCTTACTCTTACTACTTAAGTGCTTATACTATAAGTAGCTAGCTATTAAAGCCTATTTAACACTAATTAGTAGTTAATTTAATTAACTATAAATTAGTAAAAGTAATAATAAAGTACTTACACTTTATAAGGTACTTTATTTTATTACTTATTTTTTAAAAAGAGTAATAATACAGCACTTATACTTTATAAAGTACTTTATTTAGTTACTTATCTTTTAAAATAGTAAATTAATTCTTTACATTATATAGTAAGCTCTACTACTATATAAAGTAAGAAGGAGATAGTGTAAAACACACACTAAAGCTACTAAAGCTGCATAACCTAGTAGCTAGATAATAGTAGATTAATCCTTTATATTATACAGTAAGCTCTGCTACTGTATAAAGTAAAAAGAAGATAGTGTAAGGCGCATACTAAAGCTATTAAAGCTGCACAACTTAGTAGCTAGATAATAGCAGTACCTATATAATTTACTAGAAAAGTAATTAACTATACTATTATAATAAAATCTTACTAGCAACTAACAACTTTATATAATAATAATAAAAAAATAATTCTTATTATATAAATAACTTATAAAGAATATAAAAATATTAAAGGTAACACTATAAAACAAGACTAGCTTAGAGTACTAGAATAATAAAATTAACATGTTAAAGGCTCTAATAAGCTTATAAACTTAATTCTATATAAGTTATATAATTACTAATTTATGTATAATAACTTAAAAGGGCGCTACTTTTTTAAGTTTATATATAAAGAATTTTAAAAGATAGACACTATAAAACTTTTTAGCACTTAGCTATGTGTTTAAAAAGGAGCTTATATAAGTGCTAAAGAATAAAGGAATTATACTATAGCTAAGCACTAAAGGTACTTAAGCCTAAAAGCTGTATAATATAGCATAAAAGAAAGTAATTACACTAAAAAAGCTTTATATGTAACCTTTATTACTATATAAGGCTCTATATAGAAGTAGACTAAATATAATGCTACTATTAACACTAAACATACTAGCATTACCTGCTTTTATACCTTAGCTAGCACTATACTAATTACTGTATAAATAATACATGCTACCCTACCTAACACCTACTCTACACCCTTAATTGTACACACCACTGCCTGCAGTAGTGTATGCACTACTAATACTACCTGCACAATTTATACTACATTACAACCTATATAAACTTCTACTCTAAAGAGAAACTACTAAAGAAAAACTTTTAGTAAATAAGATTATATAATTTTAAAAAGCATAAAAAAAAATAATAACTACATAAGTTAACTATATAACATCTTTATAAATAAAATAAGAATTTTTATTAATCTATGTTAATAGCTAGATATCTAGAAAACTTAGTATATAGACATCTTTCTAGATATTCTAGAAAGTTAGGTAAATATGTACTATATATATAACATAGGCTCTAGACATAACTAGAAGCATTTATATAACACCTTAAGTAGTTACTTTAACACTAATGTAAACTATAGCTAGTACTAAATAGACTAAATAATAATAACTTTTACATAATACTAATAAAAAAACTTTAATAAAAGTTTATATAAAGTTCTTAAAATAATAATTAATAAGCTTATGCTTACATAAAGAGCACTAAAAACAAAATTCTAAGAAAATGTTCTACTACACACTGCTATTATACAAGCCTATTAAGAATAACTAGAACTAAAACATGCTATGTTTACTATTAAGCCTTTATATAAAGCCTTATTTAGTAACCTACAGGCATTACTCTAAGTTACTATAGACTAAAAAGTAAACTAATACCTTTAGAAACTGCCTAATGCATACTACATAAACTGCTAATATAACTCTACATAATAAGAAAAAAGCTTCCCTCTGCGTAGAAGAGAACAACATAGAAGATCTCTATCTAGGTTTAGGCTACAATCTAGAGACAACTACACGCAGACAAAGAAGTGCTTTATCTGCTATAAGAAAAGATGTTAGTTATTAAACTACTTTTATAATAACTATATATAAGCAAAGAACTAGTATATTACCTTATATAAAGATTTTTATAATAAGACCTTATTATATAAAGCTATTACTTTATACATTTAAGACTTTAAAGGTTACTCTAAAAAAAGAATAATTTACATAATATAAAAGAAATAAAATAAAAAGGTAAAAATGCTAAAAAAGCTGTTAACTACCTTACCTCTGCTGCCTATTTACACTATGTAACAGAAAAGAACATCTACAGCATTAAACTTAAGAAGTATGCTAAGTAGTTTATCCTTAATAACTAATACTATATAGTATACTAAGGTAAACTATAAAACATAGGCGTAGTAAAGATCTCTACTGTTAGTAAGTCCTAACTTAAGGCATACATATAAGAGAACTTATATATAGAAATTAATTAAACACTTAGCTAAATAGATATTAGCTTTAAAAGCTAGACACTAAAAAGATTAATTAGTACTATATAAATCTAGAACATAATTAGTCTAGTTATATACTACATTTTAAAGACTTTAACACTATTTTTGCTATTACTAGTAAATGCTAACTAACTTAGAGCATACTTTAACAACATTTTAAATGTTATTACACATAAAAATAAAACTACTATACTTATTATATAAAAATAGAGACACTTTTTTTTTAATATTAGTAAGGAGAAATTTATGTTCTTTTTTACTAAATTAAAACTTTACTGCTTTTACTACTAATTTAGACACCCTGTATAAAGAAACTCTAGAAGATGCTAACTAGCGCTAGCTACAACATTAATGCTGCAGTGCTAGAAAAGATTAAGAAGTTTTACTACCTCTACTAATTATATAATTAGGCTCTATAAAGATTTAAGTTTATAATTAAAAATAACACTTACTTTAACTATAAAGTTATTATTAACATTATACAAATTAATAATAAAGATGTTTTATATGTTATTAATGTAGATATATTATTTTAGGCTACTACATTTCTAAAATCTATGTCTGCACAAGATACCTAAGATGCACTATGCAAATGCTAGATTAACACTTATTAAAAACCTCTAAACTACATTATATATAACTTTAGTATAAACTTTACTTTAAAAAACTTTTAAGCTTATGTAAAAATTATAAGAGCTATATGTAAGTAGATGCCTATAAAAGCATATTAAGTAATTAGAAAAGTTAAGTGTGCGCATGCACCTCTTAAATAAGTGTTTAACATCCTAAAGACTAAGCTAAGTAACTGTACAGATAATAAGGCTATTTTGTAGATAGTAGTTAAGGCTCTAAACAACACAGCTAGCCTGCACAGTCTAGTACCCACGCTGCTAGTCTTTAAGGCATACTTAAGAATTAACCTAGACTTTTTACTATTACTAAACATTATTACATAAGCAAGCACAGTATAAAAGGTAATAAAGATACTTTAAAAAAGCTATGTAAAAGTAAATATTAATTATATAATTAATACTTATAATAGCTTTATAACATATAAAGTTTTTAACCTTTTTTTTAGCTTAAAGATTATAGCATAAAGAGAGAAAAAAGGCTAGACTAGCCTATATAAGATTAAGAGTATTAAAAAGAGAGACATTATTATTAAAAGAGAGAATAGCCTACTAAAGCTCTAATATACACAGGTTAAACTATACTATAGAGAAAAAAAGAAAGATAACCTACTTATAGCAGATAACCTAGATAAACTAATTCTTATATAAAGGAATTTTTTAAAGAAAAGGAAGAGAAGACAGCTTTATAAGAATGTTATAAAGGCAGAACTAAAGCCTACTATAGACTAAGCCCCTTAGGATAGCAATACCGCACTAGTGCAAAAGGAAGATATAGATACTAAGAGAAGTAAAAAGCAAAGGAAACCTACATAAAGTCTAGACTAGGTATTTTTAACCTAGAAAGAAAAGGATAATTAGGCCTTATTTATTAAGCTTTATATAGACAGTGTAATTACTACACCTAAAAAACTATTTAAAAAATTAGACTACATAGAGATAAATACTTTAATTACTAACAGCACTTTTAAAGTTATAGTGTATAACTTAATAAGGCATAAAAGTTAGATTTTTAACTTTTACTTTATATAAAAAGTAAAAGGTAAAACAACCTAACTATATAAGAAATCCTACCTAGTGTTTGCTAGCTACTTAGATAAAGAGAAAAAAGAAATCTTTACTTAGTTACTAACTATCTAAAGAATAAGCTAAAGACTACTTTTAGCTATAAAAGTAAGCCTAAGAGCTATATATAAAATGCATTTTAAACTGTGTAATATTACACAAGTATACATTTAATTAATAAATAAGCTTATGCGCACACTATACATAAAGCTACTAAAGAAGATGCACTAGAGCTTTCTACTAAATATAATACTCTAGGTTGTACAACTTTTGTATAGAGCTACTAAATTAGGACTGTATTAGTTTAAAACATACTATAACTACTATAAAAAAAAGCTGTGCATGCACATCTCTTTATATAACCCCTACTTTTTAATTACTAATAAAGGAGAGCACACTTTTAGTATTACTAGCTTATAAATAAATAACACTTTAAGCATTATAATAAAGAATTTTGCGTAAAGAGAAAAAAAGAAACTATAAAAGGCAAAGTTTTATATAAAAAGTAAAACTATTTTAGTAGAAAAGTAACTTATTAAGTTTAATAGTAAAAGAATTAAACTTATACATAACATAGTAGTTTTTACTTAAAAAAGATAAGTAAGCTACTTTTATATAATTAACTTAGAGAATAAAGATGCTGTATAATAATATGTTAAGTAACATGTAAAAGAGGTATACATTGCATTTATATGTTAACTAGAGGCAGCATTTAACCTCTTTATTACTACATAGACTACAGACCTTTTATATAATAACATTAATATACTTAACACATAAATCTAATAGTAGATAGATAATAGTAAGTGCAGTCTTACCTTCTTACTATTACAACTTAATTATGTAAAGCTGTTCATCTTTATAAATAGATTATTTACTAATAATAAAAACTTTAGCTTATAGCTAAAATTTTTAATTATATTAAGTAATAAGTGTAACGATTCTCGTTCCATCTCAGGTCGCCCGGTACCCATCCAAAGGGTCCCCGTATCGGCTCCGACCCTGGCTCGACCCTGACTCGACCTGGCCCCAACTCTGCCTTGCCCCCTGCTGTTACCCCTATTCCCTCATGTATTTAGTCGCACCTCGCCCCCGTAGCTAGCTCAGTAGTTTTCTGATATCCTACGTACAAGGCCTATAGGTGTCATTAGTATTCCCAGGTCTCTAAGTCCCCACGCACTCCTATATGCCTCTAAGTGGATTCATACCGCATTTAGACCCATTGTCTTGCCTGCGCTGTTACAATAAGGACTATATAAAGCAAAGTAACTACTTTAAAATACTAGGCAACATTATACACTAGAATTCTACTAAGTGTAAAAGAGTAACTAGGAGTGTTCTTACTAGTAAACTATATAAAATAGTTAGAGGGTTTAATAATATAATTACTTTTAGTACAACTTTATAGTAAATTATATAAACACTTAAACTGCTACTAATTCTAGTAGTAATCTATATAGATTTAAGGTTTTTATATAATTACCTTATTAAGCTAGGCACTACTAGTAAAAAGTAACTTATAATTAACATTTTATTACTCTATAAATTATATAAGAAAAGGGAAATTACTAAAATAAAGTAGATTAATAGTAAAAATAACTTAGTAGATACATATATAAAGAAAACACTAAACTAAGCTTTTTAATTATTAGTTCTAACTAACTGCTTCTCTGTCTAGATAGAAGCATCTGTAGACTAGCTAGATTCTATGCGCAAAGATGCTTTAGACTAACTAGACTAATAACACCTTTATATAAAGCTTATTTCTTTTATTTTTTTTATTATACGCACTTATTTTTCTTATTATAAGATTAAAAAAGAAAGATATATAAAAAAGACAGTCTATTTATTTAGTATACAGAAAAAGAAAAAGCTACTACCCCTTATATATAGTAGTCACAATGCAGACCACAGCTCTGCTATACACATAAGGTGTAGGCATTAGCCTAGAAGTTAGCTAACATATAACACTTAATAAAAAAAAAGGCACTAGTAGTGCTACTATAATAATAAGTATATAAAGTTGCTAGAACCTAACTGCAACTTTAGACTAAGACTGCATAGAAGTACCTCTTATAATATATAACTTTTACTGCCTACAGCTGCAGATTAGTGCTAGTAGGTAAGATAATATTAATATTATAAAATAGTAAAGCTGCTACATGCTACTTCTTAGCTTATTTATAATTAGCATTTTATACAAAGAGAAAGCAAAAGAGCTAAAGAATATGTATGTTTATACTAAGACGCTAAATAAACTGCTAATTAGTAGTAAAACTAGTTAAAAGGGTAACACAGATACACCCTAGGCTGCTAGACTGCATAAGGATGTTAAAGACGCCCGCACTAACAGCGCTAGAGGTAGAGGAGAAAGGCTAGAGAGACATCTCTCTCTCTCTCTCTGTGTGTGTGTGTGTGTGTGTGTGTGCAGGCAGGAGTATCTATTACTATTAGCACTGTATAAAAAAAGAAAAGAGCTAGAAAATTATATAGTAGGGCTTAAAAAGTAAAGGATAAAGAAGAGAAAGTAAAGAAGAAAAGAAGACTTTATTATATACACCTTCCTACGCACCTGCCTACGCAAAGATCCTACACTATTCTAGCATAAAACTCTACATAAAATAGTTTATACACTACTAAATTACTTATAAAGTAAGCACATAAAGGCTAAATAATAATAGCTTAAAATACTTTATACTATTTATAAAGCTATTTACATAGTGTAACTAGCCTATCTTAATGTACAGCATTACTAAGGCAAGTCCTAACAAATAAAGTAAAGTAAAGGTAGAATGTAATTAGATAGACTTACATAGATAAAAAAGAAGTAACACATACAGAAGGTAACTTTTTAGATAAAAAAAAAAGTTGCTAGTGTCTGTACATAGCAGTAGTGTTATAATCTAGATATAAGTAATTACGCATAAGTAGGACTACATATCTATGTTATATAATGCTTATATGTAAACCTCTATGCATAAACATCTAAATATCCCCTTTTTTCTCTGTACAGAGGAAAAATAAGAGTAATAGAACTAGAAACATGTTGCCCTTACCTTACCTACCTTGTACACTGTGCACACTGTACACCACTCTTACTCTTGCTACTTAAGTGCTTATACTATAAGCAGCTAGCTGTTAGAGCCTATTTAACAGGTAGGTTATTTTTTTATAGTACAGTTTAACCTGCGTATATTAGAGCTTTAGTAGGCTATTTTCTCTTTTAATAATAACATCTTTTCTTTTAATACTCTTAATTTTATATAGGCTAGTCTAGCTTTTTTTTTTCCTCTATGCTATAATTTCTAAGCTAAGAAGAAAGTTAAGAACTTTATATGTTATAAGGCTATTATAAGTGTTAATTATATAATTAATGTTTACTTTTACATAGTCTTTTTAAAGTATTTTTATTACTTTTTATACTACGCTTATTTATGTAATAATGTTTAGTAATAGTAAAAAGTCTAAGTTAATTCTTAAGTATGCTCTAAAGACTAGCAGTGTAGGTACTAGACTGTGTAGGCTAGCTATGTTGTTTAGAGCCTTAACTACTATCTATAAGATAGCCTTATTATCTGTACAGTTACTTAGCTTAGTCTTTAGAATGTTAAACACTTATTAGAAAGGTGTGTGTGCGCGCTTAACTTTTCTAACTACTTAATATGCTTCTATAGGCATCTGCCTATAGATAGCTTCTATAATCTTTATATAAGCTTAAAAATCCTCTAAAGTAAAGTTTATACTAGGGTTATGTATAGACTGTAACAGAAGTGTACTGTTAGTATAAGGCCGGATGTCCTAGATGTAAGGCCGGGATGGCGCTTACGTGTAAGGCCGAGATGGTGCTTACGTACGACGGGTATATATACTATTCTGTACGCAATAATTAACGTTGGTTGATTATTTGCACCTTTTTAGTTGTATTGGCGGAGTGGTGCGGAGCCCCGTCCTTACACTAGAACGGGCTAGTATGGCCTCACCTGACCTGTTTAGAGGTCATATAACCTGTGGTTTGTATATAAGCATAAATTCTAACAAGCAAGGCTTAGCAGCAATTTATCTCTCTTATAATACAGTTCTATCTTTCTCTAAAAGCGTGCTCTTAGTGCTATCTATGCTACTTACTATTCTATTACATTTAAATTACTCTATAAGCTAGCATACTGCTTAAGGGCAACATTTCTATGTAATAGTGTTAAAGTAAAACGCTAAAGAAGAATTAGATGTAACTAGCACTTAAAGACTACTTAAAAAGCTAGCTAAGACTACTACTTTTAGTAATACTTAACTAAAATTAATACTAACATAAAAAGAAATAAAGTAAAAGATAAGTAAAAAAAATAATAAAATTTTTATAAATTAAGCTTATTAAGCTATCTAGAAGGTGTTTAGGGCCTAGAAGGGGTTAAAAGAGCTAGTGTAGAACTAAGCAACGCACAGTCTACCCCTGCAAATTAGGCTTTAGCAGAAGCCTACGCCTAGCTGCAAGAGCAGCAGGAAGCGTAAAAACTAGCTAAGATAATAAAATTTTATTATTAATTTAAAGTAAGTAATATAAACACACTTAATAAGTTGCTAACTAAGGTATTAAATATTATTATACTAAAACTTACTTAAGACTAAGTAAACTTACTGCGTTTTAAACTACTGTACTAATATAAAAAAAAACAGAGCAGACTACAACTAGTAGTGTAGGGATAATAAAGACTATTACTAAAAAAGTCTATCAAACTTTACTTAAAAATTACAGAAGATTTTTTTAGCTTATAATACATTAATAAGACACTATAATTACTATAAAAGACACACTACACTTATTTAAAGCTTGTTAACTTATTATAGTTACTAACATAATAAAATCTTAAAAACAAAATGCTTAATACATTAAGTACTTTAGTAAAATAAAAAAAAGTAGCTTATAACACTATAAGAAACTATAAATAATAACTTAATTAGTCTCTAACTAAACTTCTAGCCTACCTTAGGCTATTATAGACTAAAGTTAATAAAAAGAGCCTAAATAAGATAATAGCAGACTTTAGTAGTACACTATTTAATAAGATTAAGTGTAATCTAACATATATTTTATAAAGTAAGTAAAAGACGCTAGCTTAAGTAGAGAAGTAGAGCAGTATATCCTACTGCTGCCTATAGAAGAGAAAAGAGCTAAAGTTAAAAAAGAAAGGAACATAAAAGCGTTCTACTTTACTTTTAGCTAATAAAGAAATAAAAACAGCTTTTAAGCTAAAAAAAAAAAGCTAAAAAAAGTAAAAATTTAATAAAATAAAAGTTAGTTACTAGAATTATAAGCAGCTAGGTTATATTTCCCTAGATTATTTTATAAAGGATAAAGATAAAAATAAGTCTAATAAAAATAAGCAAAAAGGAAAAAAGTAAAGCTAAAAAAACCAAGCTTCTTTTTTCTAGCCTATATTACTCTAAAAAGTAATAAAAAAAAGCTTAAAAACTTTTAAAACTTATTATACTTAAAAAGGTTAACCTTATTATTAGCAACAGTAAGCATAAGGTTATTAAAAGACCTTTAGGCTATAGTAGATAAAAAGGCTTAATTAAACATCTTATCTACTATAATAGCTAAAAAGCAGGATCTTAAGATTAAGCCTCTACTAAGTGTCTTTTTAAAGGCACTTAATAAATTAGACTTTACTATCTACAGCTTTATAGTTGTAAACATAAAGATTATTAGCGGAGCTTGCTCCGCTTCTTTCTGTAGACTTTGGTTTTCTTTAGTTAGGGCTTGGCAGCTAAGAATTACTGCTTTTAGCCTTTTTAGGCTCACGTAAGCATAAAAACAGCAGATCCTTAGATAATTATTTCCTGCGCAAAAACTAAAACCTTGCTGCGCGTGTTATCTAATACCTGTCTAATACCTCCTGCTACAACTTATAACATAGTACCTCTGCTATTTAACGCTAATAAACCTCTTCTACTCTATAATAATTGTTATCACCCTATAGATCTACAGAAAGATAGGACGTTCCTCTAATAGAAGGTTTAATGTGCGCCCTGCAATACACAAATCTAGGTAAGGAAGCGCCCTACCTAGGGCAGCCCTATACCTCTACTGCTAGCTAAGAGGCGCGCTCTTACTAATATTACATATATTATAAATAACAGACTACAACCCTATATCCTGCTGTTGTCTCCTCTAGTACCCCTATGTTGTTATTGTTCTATGCTATTAGACTAGGCAAATAACATGTTTAAAAGAAATAGTAGGTAAAAAACTTTATATTAAAAGTGTTACTAATTAAAGAGTAAGGTTAATGTTTATACTATAAATAAAAAACTAGCACATGTATTACCTCCTATAAACTTTAGCCTATTAAGCTCTCTTCTTTGCAACATTTCTACACAACAGACGCTTTAATAATTTCCCTAATATAAAATCCCTAGCCTATTAGGCAACATTTTTAATATACTACTTATGCTATTTACTTTAATTAGTTTAAGTACATAATGTACCTAAAAGCTACTATTAACATAGAGAAAGTTTTAGTCTACACCCTCTTAGTTGCAAAGAGTAGGTATAAATAAAAACAACCTTAGTAACAGTTTAGATAAGGACATTAACATAGATATCTTTTTAAACGCTAAGCGCTGTGCGTATAATTTTCTATCTACGCTTGTACTTATAAATTTTAATAATGTTAAATTTCTTAAAGACTAGGCTATACTAGAAGTTAATAAGGGCTATATTAACAACTTTTATAAGGGTCTACTTAATATTAAGTTAGATACATGCACTACCTGTAATTAAAGGTAGTTTAACATAGGATTAAATTAACAGAGTACTTGCAAGAAGTGTGCTACTAATTTACTTAAACATAAACATAAGAAGAAATTTATTCTACTTTAAAAAGACATAAATAACTTTAATCCTAGCTTTTTACTAAACCTTTTTAAGTTAACTACTACTAAAGAGTAACTACTAGCACGTGTACATGTTAATATAATAAACCTCTCTGCTAGAGTAAGTAAGCACTTTATGCATTACAAATAACTGCTAAGTCCTTTATTATAACTTTAATAGAATGTAAGTGCTAATGTATTAGTATTAGACAAGGTATTAGACTTATTAATTTATAGGCACTTAGCTAGCTGCTATCTATAGCAAGCGCATCACTATCTAGGCTTAAGATGTGCAGCTTGTTATTTGCATTGCTTAGGATTTTAGCTAGTACTTTAACTTTGCTAATAAGTACTTGCGTAGATAGACCTACTAAAAGGTGTTCTCTTGCATAGCATTTATAGGTATATAGGTCTTTGCGTAGAATTTATAGGAATATAGTTTATAAGTTTTAGTCTGCAGACTACCTTTTATTGTCTGCTCTGCTTATAGTCTTCTTCTATAGGCTTCTTCTAATGCAGTCTTCTTCTCTAGAAAGAGTTTAATAAGTAACTTAAAACAAGCTCCGCTTATGCATTTATTTATAAACTGTTATAGTATGTTAGACTTCTAAAAAAAAAGAGTTAGACTTATAAAGTGCTATTTATAGTAATAGACCTAAAAAACTCTTTAATTGTCCGTACGCAGCAGCAGCGTCGCGGCCTGGATACGAGCGATCGCGCACGAGCAGGATCACGTATCTATGTCACATAATGCTTGTGCGCGAACCTCTGTGCACAAACATCTAGATATCCCCCTTTTCCTTTATACAGAGAAAAGACAAGAGTAATAGAACTAGAAACATGTTGCCCTTACCTTACCTACCTTGTACACTATGCACACTATACACTACTCTTACTTTTACTACTTAAGTGCTTATACTATAAGCAGCTAGCTATTAGAGCCTATTTAACACTAATTAGTAGTTAATTTAATTAACTATAAATTAGTAAAAGTAATAATAAAGTACCTATGCTTTATAAAGTACTTTGTTTTATTACTTATCTCTTAAAAAAAGTAACAACAGAGCACCTACGCTTTATAAGGTACTTTGTTTAGTTACCTATCCTTTAGAATAGCAGATTAATTCTTTACATTATACAGCAAGCTCTGCTACTATACAGAGTAAGAAGAAGATAGTGTAAGACGCACACTAAAGCTACTAAAGCTGTACAACCTAGCAGCTAGATAATAGCACATTAATTCTTTACATTGCACAGCAAGCTCTGCTACTGTACAAAGTAAGAAGGAGATAGTGTAAGGCGCACACTAAAGCTATTAAAGCTGCACAACTTAGCAGCTAGATAACAGCAGTACCTACGCAATCTACTAAAAAAGCAATTAACTATACTATTATAATAAAATTTTATTAGTAACTAACAACTCTATGTAATAATAAAAAAAATAAAAAATAATTTCTATTATATAAACAACTTATAAAGAATATAAGAATATTAGAAGTAACACTACAGAACAAGACTAGCCTAGAGTACTAGAATAATAAGATTAACATGTTAAAGGCTTTAATAAGCTTATAAACTTAATTATACATAAGTTACATAATTACTAATTTATGTATAATAACTTAAAAGAGCGCTACTTTTCTAAGTGCGTATATAAAAAATTTTAAAAGATAGACACTATAAGACTTCTTAGCACTTAGCTACACATTTAAAAAAAAGCTTATATAAGTGCTAAAGGACAAAGAAATTACACTATAGCTAGGCACTAAAGGTACCTAAGCCTAGAAGCTGTATAATATAGCACAAAAAAAAGTAATTACACTAGAAAGGCTTTATATATAACCTTTATTACTATATAAAGCTTTACACAGAAGCAGACTAAACATAATGCTGCTATTAACACTAAATGTACTAGCACTACCTACTTTTACACCTTAGCTAGCACTACACTAATTACTATATAAATAATACATGCCACCCTACCTAACGCCTGCTCCACACTCTTAATTGTACACACCACCGCCTGCAGTAGTGTATGCACCACTAATACCACCTGCACAATCTATACTACATTACAACCTGTACAAACTTCCACCTTAGAGAGAAACTACTAAAGAAAAACTTCTAGTAAATAAAATTATATAATTTTAAAAAGCATAAAAGAAGAATAATAACTACATAAGTTAACTATATAATATTTTTATAAACAAAATAAAGATTTTTATTAATCTATATTAATAGCTAGATATTTAGGAAACTTAGTATACAGACATCTTTCTAGATATCTTAAAAGGTTAGGTAAATATGTACTATATGCATAACATAGGCCCTAGACATAACTAGAAGCATTTATATAACACCTTAAGCAGTTACTTTAACACTAATGTAAACTATAGCTAGTACTAGACAGACTAGACAATAATAACCTTTACATAATGCTAATAAAAAAACTTTAATAAAAGTTTATATAAAGTTTTTAAAATAATAATTAACAAGCTTACACTTGCATAAAGGGCACTAAAAATAGAATTTTAAAAAGATGTTCTACTACACACTGCTGTTATATAAGCCTATTAAGGATAACTAGAACTAGAACATACTATGTTTACTATTAAGCTTTTATATAAAGCCTTATTTAGTAACCTATAAGCATTACTTTAAGTTACTATAGACTAAAGAGTTAACTAATACCTCTAGGAACTGCCTAATGCATACTACATAGACTGCTAATATAACTCTGCATAATAAAAGTCTACATAATAAAAAGAAAGCTTCTCTTTACATAGAAAAAAATAATGTAGAAGATTTTTATCTAAGTTTAGGCTATAATCTAGAGACAACTGTACGCAGACAAAGAAGTGCTTTATCTACTATAAGAAAGAATATTAGTTATTAAACTACCCTTATAATAACTGTACATAAGCAAAGAACTAGTATGTTGCTTTATATAAAGATTTTTATAATAAAACCTTATTATATAAAGCTATTACCTTATATATCTAAGACTTTAAAGGTTACTCTAAAGAAAAAAATAATTTGCATAATGTAAAGAAAATAAAATAGAAAAGTAAAGATGCTAAGAAAGCTATTAACTACTTTACCTCTACTGCCTATCTATACTATGTAATAGAAGAGGACATCTACAGCATTAAACCTAAGAAATATGCTAAGTAGTTTATCCTTAATAACTAATACTATATAGTATACTAAAGTAAACTATAGAATATAAGTGTAGTAAAGATCTTTACTATTAGTAAGTTCTAACTTAAGGCGTATATATAAAAGAACTTATGTATAGAAATTAATTAAACACCTAGCTAAATAAATATTAGCTTTAAAAGCTAGACACTAAAAAGATTAATTAGTACTATATAAATCTAGAACTTAATTAGTCTAGTTATATACTACATTTTAAAGACTTTAACACTATTTCTACTATTACTAGCAGATGCTAACTAACTTAGAGCATACTTTAATAACATTTTAATGTTATTATATATAAAGACAAAACTACTATACTTATTATATAAAAATAAGGACACTTTTTTTTTAATGTTAGTAAGGAAGAATTTATGTCTTTCTTTACTAAATTAGAACTTTACTGCCTTTACTGCTAATTTAGACACCTCTGTATAAAGAAACTCTAGAAGATGCTAACTAGCGCTAGCTATAATGTTAATGCTGCAGTGCTAGAAAAGATTAAGAAGTTTTGCTACTTCTGCTAACTGTATAACTAGGCTTTATAAAAATTTAAGTTTATAATTAAAAATAACACTTACTTTAACTATAAAGTTATTATTAATGTTGTATAAATTAATAATAAAGATATTCTACATATTATTAATATAAACACATTATTTTAGGCTGCTATATTCCTAAAATCTATGTCTACACAAGATACCTAGAATGCACTATGCAAATGCTAGATTAACACTTATTAAAGACCTTTAAACTATATTATACATAACCCTAGTACAAACTTTGCTTTAAAGGATTTTTAAGCTTATGTAAAGATTATAAGAGCTATATGTAGGCAGATGCCTATAAAAGCATATTAGGTAGTTAGAAAAGTTAAGCGCGCACATACACCTCTTTAATAAGTATTTAACATCTTAAAGACTAAGCTAGGTAACTGTACAGATAATAAGGCTATTTTATAGATAGCAGTTAAGGCTCTAAATAACACAGCTAGCCTACACAGTCTAGTACCTACGCTGCTAGTCTTTAGGGCATACTTAAGAATTAACCTAAACTTTTTACTATTACTAGACATTATTACATAAGCAAGCGCTATATAAAAGGTAATAAAGATACTTTAAAAGGACTATGTAAAAGTAAACATTAATTATATAATTAACACTTATAATAGCCCTATAATATATAAAGTTCTTAACCTCCCTTTTAGCTTAGAGATTATAGCATAGAGAGAGAAGAAAGGCTAGACTAGCCTATATAAAATTAAGAGCATTAAAGGAAGAGACATTATTATTAAAAAAAATAGCCTACTAAAGCTTTAATGTACATAGGTTAAACTGTACTATAAAGAAAAAGAGAAAGATAACTTACCTATAACAGACAACCTAGATAAACTAATCTTTATATAAAAAAATCTTTTAAAAAAGAGAAAAAAAAGACAGCTTTATAAAAGTGTTATAAAGGCAGAACTAAAGCTTACTATAAACTAAGCCCTTTAGAATAGTAATGCTGCACTAGTGCAAAGGGAAGATATAAATACTAAAAAAAGTAAAAGGTAAAGAAAACCTGTATAAAGTCTAGACTAGGTATTTCTAACCTAGAAGAAAAAAAATAATTAGGCCTTGTCTATTAAGCTTTATATAGATAGTGTAATTACTACACTTAAAAAACTATTTAAAAAATTAGACTATATAGAGATAGACACCTTAATTACTAACAGCACTTTTAAGGTTATAGCATATAACTTAATAAGGCATAAAGGTTAAATTTTTAACTTTTACTTTATATAAAAAGTAAAAGGCAAAATAACTTAACTATATAAGAAATCCTGCTTAGTATTTACTAGCTACTTAGATAAAGAAAAGAAAAAAATCCTTACTTAGTTACTAACTATCTAGAGGATAAGCTAGAGACTACTTTTAGCTATAAAAGCAAGCCTAAGAGCTATGTATAAAATGCATTTTAAACTGCATAATATTACATAAGCATACATCTAATTAATAGATAAGCTTATGCGCAAGCTGTACATAAAGCTACTAAAAGAGATGCGCTAGAGCTTTCTACTAAATATAATACTCTAGGTTGTATAACCCTTGTATAAAGCTGCTAAATTAGGACTGTATTAGTTTAAGACATACTATAACTACTATAAAAAAAAGCTGTGCATGCACATCTCTTTATACAACCTCTACTTCTTAATTACTAATAAAAAAGAGCACACTTTTAGTATTACTAGTTTATAGATAGATAACACTTTAAGCATTATAATAAAGGATTTTATGTAAAAAAAAAAAAAAAAAACTATAAAAAGTAAAGTTCTATATAAAAGGTAAAACTATTCTAGTAAAAAAGCAGCTTATTAAGTTTAATAGTAAAAGGATTAAACTTACACATAATATAGTAGTTCTTACTTAGAAGAGATAAGTAAGCTACCTTTATATAATTAACTTAGAGAACAAGAATGCTGCATAATAATATGTTAAGTAATATGTAAAAGAGGCATATATTGCATCTATATATTAACTAGAGGCAGCATTTAACCTGTTTATTACTACATAAACTATAAACTCTTTATATAATAATATTAACACACTTAACGCATAAATTTAATAGCAGATAGACAATAGTAAGCGTAGTCTTACTTTCCTACTATTATAGCTTAATTATGCAAAGCTGTTTATCTTTATAAATAAATTATTTACTAATAACAGGGACCTTAGCTTATAGCTAGGATTCTTAATTATATTAAGTAATAAAGACTATACAAAGTAAAGTAACTACTTTAAAATACTAGGTAACATTATACACTAGAATTCTACTAAGTGTAAAAGAGTAACTAGAAGTGTTCTTACTAGTAATGTCCGTACGCAGCAGCAGCGTCGCGGCCTGGATACGAGCGATCACGCACAAGCAGGATCACGTATCTATGTCACATGATGCTCGTGCGCGAACCTCTGTGCGCGAACATCTAGATATCCCCCTTTTCCTCTGTACAGAGGAAAAACAAGAAGCAATTAACACTAGTTACCTAACACCCCTGTGCAATGTTTACACTGTGCAAACCTCTCTATCTTATACGCATTTGCTAACACTAAGTGCTAGCTAGCAGAGAGTCTATTTAACACTAATTAGTAGTTTAAATACTGTAAAAAAGGAAGCTTTTTTTATACCTTTCTGTTTAAAAGTTTGTGTATAAAAAAAATTCTTTTCTTTACTACTTTAACTATAAATTAGTAAGAGTAAAGATAAAGTTTAATTTATGTATAAGTAGCTATAAATCTTTATTTAGTTACCTAAGCAAAAGCAAGAAACCTGTCTGTATAATACTATTTAAAGGTATTATATAAATAGTAGTGCTTGTTTAACACTAAAAGGTCTGTTTTATCTTTTTACACAAGGCTGTTTAAAGGTAGTGTATAATAAGAAGTAAGACAGCGCGCAACAACGCATAACTAACTACTATAAAGTAATAAGTAACGCTAGCTTTATCTATAACTAGCTAGCATAACATATTAACATATAACTAATACATACCTTTTATAGGCATTTTAGTAAAGACCCTAGCAGAGTAGACAAACATTAAAAATTAAGTAAATAAGATTAAACTATTAAATAACACACTTAAAAAAAAGCTTAATTTATACGCAGCTAACTTAATTATAGAACTCTATGTGTTAAGCATAACAGACATATGTACACTTAAAAACTTTTAGAATAACTTTATAAAGTAAAAGCTTATACACTTTAAAGATCTTAGCTAACTATTCCTATAAGAACTAATTACTACTCTATAAAATAAGAGTATTAGCTTTAAGAAGAACATAATAAAAGCTACTACACTATATAAACTTATAAAAGAAGAACACATATTTACTGTTCTACTAAAGCATTATATAAAACTATTACTACTATTGCTAGTCTTAACATAATAGAGGATATCTCTGTATAAATTACCTACAGACCTAATACTTTCTCTGTAATTAGTATAACTACTTTGTAATAGCTTACTGTATAAAAGCACAACTAGGCAGCTACATATTTCTATAGCTACAGCTCTGCATAAGATTCCCTAAAGCTTGTACCTACTGCATATAATTTAATTACTATACAATCTATACTAACTTCTACCTACATAAGATATTATAGTAGAGAACCTTACGCCTAAGAAGGTTGTATAATTTTAAAAAGTATAAAAAAAGAAAAATAACTACATAAAGTAACTATATAATATTCTAGCTAATAAGGCTATAGTATTTATTAAGCTCTGCTAATGCCTTACTATCTCTAAGGCATTATATGTAAGCATTTTTTTTAATATTTTTAAAGGGCGCGCACACATGTTCTACCTTTATAATATTAGTTTAAGATAATTATAAAAGTTACTATATAAGCAGCTTAGTAATTACTTTAATACTAATATAAACTATAACTAGTATTAGACAGATTAGATAATAATAAGCTTTACATAAAGTAAGTAAAAGAACTTTATAAAAACCCTATATAAAGCTTTTAAAGCTATAATTAATAAACTTACTTTTATATAAAAAGCTCTTAGTTTATAATTCTAAGGTAAAATACTGCTTTACACTACTATTATATAAGCATGCTAAGGGCAACTTAAACTTAAATAAGTAATGTTCTTAATTAAGCTTACATGTAAAGCACTATATAGTAACCTTTATTTAGCACTTTAAGTTATAATTAATTAATAGAATAATACATTTATAAATAAATCTTAGAATGTGTACTACACTAATAAGTAATATAGCTTACTACGTACACATAGCTATTAACAACATAAAAAAAGCCTAAGAGAATATAAAGGATTATTTAAACTATAGTTCTTTATATAATTAAAGTAATGCTTTGTCTGTTATAAAAAAAAATGTTAGTTAATAAATTATCCTTATATAAATTAATCCTATGCAAAATGCTAATATATCTTTTTATATAAAAAATTCTATAACAAGACACTAATATGTAAGGAGGTAAATGTGTACATTTAAGAGTTTAAAGGTAAACTAAAGTAGGAGAAAAAAAAGTTACATAATAACAACAACCTAGATAAAAAAAAAAGTAAGAAGATTATTAACTACTTTACTAATGCTACATTTCTTTACTGCGTAACTGTAAAAGACATTTACAGCCTAGAACCTAAAGAATACGCAGAATAGTTTATCCTTAAAAATTAATACTATACAGTATACTAAGGTAAACTATAGGATACTAGCGCAGTAAGAATCTCTACTATAAGAAAGTTATAACTTAAAGCATACCTATAAAAATTCTCTTATATAAAAGTAAACTAGATACTAAAAAAAAAAAGTATTAGCTTTAAAAGACAAAGATTAATAGAATTAATTAGTACTATATAAATTACTAACTTAGTTAGTAACATAATATATTACATTCTAGACACTCTAACACTGTTCCTACTGTCTTTAGCAGACATAGACTAAATAGGTGCATACTTTAATAACATTCTAAATGTTATTATACATAAAGACAAAACTACTATACCTATTATATAAAAATAAAGACACTTTTTTTTTAATGTTAGTAAAGAAGAATTTATGTCTTTCTTTACTAAATTAGAACTTTACTGCTTTTACTACTAATTTAGACACCCCTGCATAGAGAGACTTTAGAAGATGCTAACTAGCGCTAGCCACAACGTTAATGCTGCAGTGCTAGAAGAGATTAAGAAATTCTGCCACCTTTGCTAATTATATAACTAGGCCTTATAAAGATTTAAGTTTATAATTAAAAATAACACCTACTTTAACTATAAAGTTATTATTAATGTTATATAAATTAATAATAAAGATGTTTTATATGTTATTAATGTAGACATATTATTTTAGGCTGCTACATTTCTAAAATCTATGTCTACATAAGATACCTAGAATGCACTATGCAAATGCTAGATTAACACCTATTAAAAACTCTTAGACTACATTATATATAACCCTAGTATAAACTTTACTTTAGAGGATTTTTAAGCTTATGTAAAGATTATAAGAGCTACATGTAGGCAGATGCCTATAGAAGCACATTAGGTAGTTAGAAAAGTTAAGTGTGTGTACACACCTTTCTAACAAGCGTTTAACATCCTAAAGACTAAGCTAGGTAACTGTACAGATAATAAGGCTATTTTATAGATAGCAGTTAAGGCTTTAAACAACACAGCTAGCCCACACAGTCTAGTACCCACGCTGCTAGTCTTTAGGGCATACCTAAGAATTAACCTAGACTTTTTACTATTACTAGACATTATTACATAAGCAAGCGCTGTATAAAAGGTAATAAAGATACTTTAAAAAGACTATGTAAAAGTAAACATTAATTATGTAATTAACACTTATAATAGCCTTATAACATATAAAGTTCTTAACTTTTCTTTTAGCTTAGAAATTATAGCATAGAGAGAGAAGAAAGGCTAGACTAGCCTATATAAGATTAAGAGCATTAAAAAGAGAGATGTTATTATTAAGAGAAAAAATAGCCTACTAAAGCTCTAATATACGCAGGTTAAACTGTACTATAAAGAAAAAAAAAAAGATAACCTACCTACAACAAATAACTTAGATAAACTAATCTCTATATAAAAAGATCTTCTAAAGAAGAGGAAAAAAAGACAGCCTTATAAAAATGTTGCAGAGGTAGAACTAGAGCCTACTATAAACTAAGCCCCTTAGAATAGCAATGCTGCACTAGTGCAAAGGGAAGATATAGATACTAGGAGAAGTAAAAGGCAAAGAAAACCTGCATAAAGTCTAGACTAGGTATTTCTAACTTAAAAAAAGAAAAATAATTAAGCTTTATTTATTAAGCTTTATATAAATAGTGTAATTACTACACCTAAAAAACTATTTAAAGAATTAGACTGCATAGAGATAAACACTTTAATTACTAACAGCACTTTTAAGGTTATAGTGTATAACTTAATAAGGCATAAAAGTTAGATTTTTAACCTTTGCTTTATATAAAAAGTAAAAGGTAAAACAACCTAACTATATAAGAAATCCTGCCTAGTATTTACTAGCTACTTAGATAAAAAAAAAGAAGAAATTCTTACTTAGTTACTAACTATCTAGAGGATAAGCTAGAGACTACTTTTAGCTATAAAGGTAAGCCTAAGAGCTATGTATAGAATGCATTTTAAACTATGTAATATTACATAAGTATACATCTAATTAATAGATAAGCTTATGCGCACACTATACATAAAGCTACTAAAAGAGATGCGCTAGAGCTTTCTACTAAATACAATACTCTAGGTTGTACAACCCTTATATAGAGCTGCTAAATTAGAACTGTATTAGTTTAAGACATACTATAACTACTATAAAGAAAAGCTGCGCATGCACATCTTTTTATATAACCCTTACCTCTTAATTACTAATAAAAGAGAGCATACTTTTAGTATTACTAGCTTATAAATAAATAATACTTTAAGCATTATAATAAAAAATTTTATGTAAAGAGAAAAAAAAAACTATAGAAAGTAAAGTTCTATGTAAAAAGTAAAACTATTTTAGTAAAAAAGCAACTTATTAAGTTTAATAGTAGAAGAATTAAACTTACACATAACACAGTAGTTCTTACTTAAAAAAAATAAGTAAGCTACTTTTATATAATTAACTTAGAAAATAAAGATGCTGCATAATAATATGTTAAGTAATATGTAAAAAAAGTATACATTATATTTATATGTTAACTAAAGGCAGCATTTAACCTCTTTATTACTACATAAACTATAGACTTTTTATATAATAATATTAACACACTTAACACATAAATCTAATAGCAAATAAATAATAGTAAGTGCAGTCTTACCTTCTTACTATTATAGCTTAATTATGTAAAGCTGTTTATTTTTATAAATAAATTATTTACTAATAATAAAAACCTTAGCTTATAGCTAGAATTCTTAATTATATTAAGTAATAAAGACTATATAAAGTAAAGTAACTACTTTAAAATACTAGGTAACATTATACACTAGAATTCTACTAAGTGTAAAAAAGTAACTAGGAGTGTTCTTACTAGCAAACTATATAGAATAGTTAGAAGGTTTAATAATGTAATTACTTTTAGTATAACTTTATAGTAAATTATATAAACACTTAAACTGCTACTAATTCTAGTAGTAATCTACATAAATTTAAAGTTTTTATATAATTACCTTATTAAGCTAAGCACTACTAGTAAAAAGTAACTTATAATTAACATTATGTTACTTTATAAATTATATAAAAAAAAAATTACTAAAATAAAGTAAATTAATAGTAAAGATAACCTAGTAAATGTATGTATAAAGAAAATACTAAACTAAGCTTTTTAATTATTAGTTCTAACTAACTACCTCTCTGTCTAGATAGAAGCATTTATAGACTAGCTAGATCCTGTGCGTAAAGATGCTTTAGACTAACTAGACTAACAACGCCTTTATATAAGGCTTATTTTTTTTTTATTTTTTTTTTTTTTTATATTATACGCACTTATCTTTTTTATTATAAAGATCTGTTACTGTTAGCACTGTATAAAAAAAGAAGAAAGCTAGAGGATTATACAGCAAGGCTTAAAAAGCAAAGGATAAAGAAGAAAAAAGCTATTTATATAGTATAACTAGCCTATTCTAACGCACAGCATTACTAAGGTAAGTCCTAATAAATAAGGTAGAGTAAAGGCAGAACATAATTAGATAGACCTACACAGACAGAAAGGAGGTAACGCGTACAGAAGGCAACTTTTTAGATAAAAAGAAAAGTTACTAGTGTCTGTACGCAGCAGCAGTGTCGCGGCCTAGATACAAGCGATCACGCACAAGCAGGATCACGTATCTATGTCACATAATGCTTGTGCGCGAACCTCTGTGCGCAAACATCTAGATATCCCTCTTTTCCTCTGTATAGAGGAAAAATAAGAAGTAATTAACACTAGTTACCTAACACCCCTGTGTAATGTTTACACTGTGCAAACCTCTCTGTCTTGTACGCATTTGCTGACACTAAGTGCTAGCTAGCAGAGAGTCTATTTAACAAGTAAACTATATAAAATAGTTAAAAGGTTTAATAATGTAATTACTTTTAGTATAACTTTATAGTAAATTATATAAACACTTAAACTACTACTAATCTTAGTAGTAATCTGCATAAATTTAAAGTCTTTATATAATTACTTTATTAAGCTAAGCACTACTAGTAAAAAGTAACTTATAATTAACATTATGTTACTCTATAAATTATATAAAAAAAGGGAAATTGCTAAGATTAAGTAAATTAATAGTAAAGATAACTTAGTAGATGTATGTATAAAGAAAACACTAAACTAGGCTCTTTAATTAGTAGTCTTAACTAACTGCCTTTCTGTCTAGATAGAAGCATCTGTGGACTAGCTAGATCTTGTGCGCAAAGATGCCTTAGACTAACTAGACTAATAACACCTTTGTATAAGGCCTATTTTCTTTTGTTTTATTTTTATTTTTTATATTATACACACTTATCTTTCTTATTATAAGAATCTGTCACTGCTAGCACTGTATAAAAAAAAAAAAGAGCTAGGGGATTATACAGTAAGGCTTAAAAAGTAAAGGATAAAGAAAAGAAGAGCTATTTACATAGCGCAACTAGCCTATCTTAACGCACAGCATTACTAAGGCAAGTCTTAATAAATAAAGGTAAAGTAAAGGCAGAATGTAATTAGATAGACCTATATAGACAAAAAGGAGGTAACGCGTACAGAAGGCAACTCTTTAGACAAAAAGAAAAGTTGCTAGTGTCTGTACACAGCAGCAGTGTTATAGCCTAGATATAAGCAATTGCGCATAAGCAGGATCACATATCTATGTTATATAATGCTTATGCGTAAACCTTTATGCGTAAATATCTAGATATCCCTTTTTTTCTCTATACAGAGAAAAGATAAAAGCAATAGAACTAGAAACATGTTGCCCTTACCTTACCTACCTTGTACGCTGTGCACACTGTACACCACTCTTACTCTTGCTACTTAAGTGCTTATACTATAAGCAGCTAGCTGTTAGAGCCTATTTAACATTAATATATTTAAGTTTACTTTAAATTAATTAGTTTAATCTAAAGCTAAACTTTTATATACAACATATGTTATTTAAAGTGTAAAAAACTATAGTATGCTAAAGTATACTAAGGTAGCCTTAGAAGACGCAGTAGAGTTTAAGTAAACTATATAAAGTCCTAATACAGATGTCTATGTCTACAGTGTGCTGTCTAATAACACTAAAAATTCTTTAAGACTTATAAAGCTTAAGTTAAAACTAGAGTATAAAAAATATATAAACATAGTTAAGTCTAATAAAATGTTAGAAGTACTACTACATAGCCTACAGAATCTAGCTATTAAGCTAGAGAAAAAAAATAAAGCCTTTTTACTAACTACTATATAACTTATTAGAGTAAAAGTTATAGCATTTTTATAAATATATGTCGCGTACAGCTATCTGTCTACATATATCCTTCTGCTGTGCTAGCTAGAAGGTTAACCTTTTAGCAAACGCAACAGTTATAAGCCTAGTTTGCAGCGTAGTGTAGATAGTTAGCGCTTAAAAAATTTGTACACCTCTGCTCTACTAATAGGATTGCATTATCCTAGAGCACTGCGTGTTTAATTCCTACGCTTAGCAAAGAGCATTTAGGCAGTGCGTCTATTATAGAGGCTACCTTACTAGATCTGTCTCTAAGTTCTGTTGCTTAGGCTAGAGAGGGTGTGTTAAGGTTGTTTTACTATATTTTACCTCTCTTGTTCCACAGTTTAAGCTAGGGGGTGTGTTGCGTACAGCTATCCGTCTACATATATCCTTCTGCTGTGCTAGCTAGGAGGTTGACCTTTTAGCAAACGCAACAATATATTAATAATTATCTATAAAAAAAGTAAATTTAAAAGTTTAAGTTTTCTATAAAAGATCTAATTTTATTTATAAAAAAAAATTAAAAAATTAAGGCTTTATATAACGTACCTAACAGGTTGGCCGGCCACTTTTGCCAAGCCCCCACTAAAACCACCCTATTCTGGCGCAAAACAGCCCACTTTAGCCCTGTATAGAGTAATACAACATAAGATATTATTTAGAGTCTACTTCTGCTACTTTCTTACACGTACGCAAGTTATGCCTAGTCTAATTACACTGCCTGCATTGCCTTTAACTTAGCTTACCTCCTTTAGCGCGCACCTGCGTCTTTAGCTTCTTCCTATTACTACGCGCTTTAAACTCCTTTAGAGTAGTTAGACAAGCTCTATCCTTAACTATTAAGGTCTTTTCTGCCTAAATCTGCTTCCTTTTATGCAATTTATGTTACGTAGCAGCCTTATTTACTGCTTAAAGCTCTGTAATCTTCTTTTGCGCTAACACTAGCTTATGTGCAATAATTGCTGCCCTCTTTAAGACCTTCTTAAAGGCCTTTACTATAGACGTTAGTAAGCTATCTACATGCCTCTAAATTCTTACCTTTACAAGCATTAATTACAACCTAAATTTAAAGGTATTGCTTAAGGTTTACAACTACTAAAGCTTGTTATTAATAGGCAGTAGTAGTAATAAAGTATGTAACTAGACATTAAGGGCTATTTTAACCTGTTCTAGGTTAAATAGAACTAAACTAGCGCTTTAAAACCCTTCTTAGATATTACTAAAAGTAATTACTGCATTATAGGCGCGTATAAAGCATAGTAGAAACTTAAGTTTTATAATATAAGTAATCTAGTTACACATAAGATCTTTAGCTTAGCGCCTATACACCTTCTTTAGAAGGGTAAAACAACCTACATTAAAAGGCTGTAAAAGGTGCAATAAGTGCAGAAGCATATAGATAGTAATAATCTTATTCTCTTTATAGTACTGCTAGAAATTAAGCAAGTTGTAGCTCTTATAACCCTTCTCTTTGTATGCTTATTAAAGTGCTTTAACTACTACAGCCTAAGCTTATTTATTGTCTAGCTGTTTTTAGAGACTGCAATAACCTAGTTCTAAAGTAGATTCTCCTTCTTGTACTAGGCAGAGAGGTGATAGCAGCCCTTAAAGATAATAAAAGGTAGAATAGCCCACCCTGTTGCGTTAATGCCCTAGATAACTGTTGTCTACTCCCTATTACCTTACTATATTGCCTTTAGCTATCCTTATCTCTCTAAAGCTGTAACAACTGCTCTAGTTAATATCTAGCTTATTATAAAGCCTAACTTGTTAAAGTTATACGTGTCTTTATCCTAGATACTATACTTAGCTTTTATGTTAGCTGTAAAAAACAGGGTATATACTTTGCAATCAAGAGGTGTATTAACTAATAAGAGCGTAACTGTGACATAGAAGTACAATTAGTACCCGCCTAATTCCTAAGGCGATCCTCTGCTATCTAAAGAGGGCTTCTACAACTGGCTATATACTTCTCTAGAGAGCTAGGCACAGCAGCGCTGGTAGCGACAGATCTAGTATGCTGTAGGTCTAGTTTAAAGTATTACCTGTCTAGGATGCCTGGCTTTTTAGGCGAGGTAGGCATTGTCTGGGAAGTGCGGGGTTGACGGCACGGTTTGGGAGTTGTCCAGGACTGCCTAGTGCAGTCTAGGCCAGTCTACGACAGCCTAGGAAACACCCGGATAGCCGGTTGTTACATTAGCTACTAGGCAAAACTAGCCCTAGATAACCTCTAGATCCTTGCAGAGCGCTCTCTTGTAATTGTACTTGCGATTAAACTTTATTGTAAACTTAGGGCAGTGCTTAACCCACATACTAGGCCAGTTTAAGCTAACCTGGCCTAGATTACGCTCTGCGCGCAAGGAATTGGCTATATCAGCTACAGCTGCAAGCCTAGGGGGAAATCCGCGCGTAATAAGCTTAAGTATGTACTTAACAACTACCTTCTTCTTAAGCTTAGTTAGATTCCTTAATTTAGGCCAGCATTCTGCTTCTAAAGGCTTTCTAGCGCGTTAATCGCTTAGTGTTGTGTGAGAGACATTATAGATAGTTGCAGCGCGTTGTAAGGAGAGTTTTAAGTCTTATTTAAGAGCCTAAAGAGTAAGCTGTATCTAACGTTCTTTAGAAGATTTAATCTAGTGTTGTTGTTAAGGCATTATGTAGATACGTAGAGTGTGGTGGGGGCTTGGCAAAAGTGGCCGGCCAACCCGTGTGGCCGGCCAACCCGTTAGGTACGTTACAATCAATCATCATCCCATACATCATATCCAAACCCATCATTCATCTCAGGAAGCCCAGAAACAGTGCTTCAATCTGACACACTTACTAGGCATTATAAAATTAACATGTATAAACGTGTATAAAATAATTATAAAGTTATAAGTAGCTAAAGGCTATAATTAGGTGCAGGGTAAAGAATTTTTAAATTAGCGATTAGTTTTTTCCTTCACCAGCTAACAGTCCGCCGTAGCATGCTATCCGCAAGGCCTAAGCTATCTCACCTTCTGCATCATGCCTAAAGCGCTCCAAAGCTGATCTGCTCAACTTTCCGCCCTTAACGCGAAGACATTTAAATGAAAAATGATAGTACTGCGCTGAATATTTCCGTCTTTCTCAGCTGCCTACCTGCTGCCTATGCTTGTGTTGTTGACGTGGTCGTGCGAGTCCGGTGAGACTAAAATCGCATCATGCAGCTCGCCGACAGATATTCACGACCGCAAAAAGCAAAAACAGAAAAGGATTCGCTGACGCCTTCTAAGCTGTTGTTTTGGGGGCGTTAGACGAAGCGCAACCCATGCCTATGCTTTGCTAGGTGTGTTCTAGCCCTCATAGATCCAGGGCCTAGGCTTTGTTATTCCACGCAAACCCCACCATCTCCTCATTGCTGAGCGCGCCGCGAAGGAATAATAAACGTGCGGAAAATGCGCTGCGTTCTCATTCATTAGGCCGAGAGAATAAAATATAACTCGTTCAGTTGTCTGCCATTACCCCTTATGTTTATACCAAAGTATTGAGTTCTCTGAGCCTCGCTCCTTGGCAAACGCTCTTTGCGCATCTCGATCTCACCGGGCAGCATCGTCCGGTTTTGTAAGTCTAAAGGCTATACTTCGCTGTGTTGTCAAATACTTATAGTTCTAGCACATTCAACCGCCTAACATACGCTCACTAAGATCGTCGTCAACTACCTATCATGACCGGCTTCATCGAGGCTGGGGCTGTTATTAGTCTGATTTCAGGCGTCATCTCGATCACCGAGGCAACTAAAACGGTATATGATGCCACCAAAGATGCGAAAGGCCAGCCAGATGCATTTCGCCAGGTGGCTGCACGACTACCGCTAGTCAACGATATCCTCCAAATCTCCAAAGAGAGGGTACAGACACTCGACATGTCTGCACAGGACTCACTGAGACCCCTTCTACAGTCATGCAATAAGAAGGCTCAGGATCTCCAGAAACTTTTCCAGAGGGTTATTCGAAAGGATGACGACAAGTGGTACGACCGATATAAGAAGGCCCTAGGTACACTAGGGAAAGGGGCTAAAGTGGAGTGTTTGATGGAAGGGATATTGTTGGACATCCAAGTGCTTGCATGCGAGAGGCTTACGGGAGCCGTTACCAATGCTCAAATGAAGGAGCTTGAAGAGGCGATCAATGAAATGGAGAAAATGCCTACCTCTCTCCCGGACGAAGCTAGAAGTGTGCACCTAACACATAGCGGCAGTGGTGATAGCGTGTGTATCGCTGACCAAGGGACCGCGAGCTTCCATAAAGGATCGGGAGATATATATGTAATCAGTGGCGGGGCAACTATTGGTAGGAAGAATTAGTGTGATATGAGAGACGTCTAGATTTGACGGGTGTAAACTAGGCCCCCCAATCAATCCAACTTCCCACATTTCCAGTATGTCCAAGCATAATTCTTAAGTAAGAGCAGAGTTTGATAGTTCCTTGCCTAACTAATTCTTTTCCTGAGTAGATAATCAAAGTCATCAAACCAACCTCCAGGTCGGGAACTTACTGAAGGATCTGCGGGAGACAGATCCCCGCCTTGACAAGAAGCGCATTGAGGAAACCAAGGAAGGGCTAATAGAGGACTCGTACCGCTGGATCCTAGAAAACCTCGAGTTCCAACAGTGGCATAACGATCCGCAGAGCCAATTGCTATGGATCAAGGGCGATCCTGGTAAGGGCAAGACAATGTTACTATGTGGAATCATCAACGAACTGGAGAAGCCAATGGCTGAGACACATATCCTGTCCTACTTCTTCATCGAGGCCATAGACTTGCGAAGCAACACCCCCACTGCTGTGCTCCGAGGTCTGCTGTATATGCTCATTGACCAGCAGCCATCGCTTTGCTCGCATATACTGAAGAAGTACGAGCATGCTGGCAAGGCCCTCTTTGAGGATAAAAATGCCTGGGTTGCCTTAACTGAGATATTTACAAACATCCTGCAGGACCGAAGCTTAAACGCCTACTTAATTATTGATGCGCTGGATGAATGTATAGCGGATTTACCAAAACTGTTGCACTTTATAGTCCAGACATCCTCTATATCTTCTCGAGTTAAGTGGATTGTCTCTAGTCGCAATCGGCCTGACATCGAGGAGTATCTAAAGATGGCTGGGCAAAAGGTAAGACTCTGCCTAGAACTAAATGCAGAGTCTGTTTCTACAGCAGTTAGCGCATTCATCCAACACAGAGTGCTTCGGCTAGCAACAACGAAGATGTACGACGACAAAACTCGAGACGCTGTATTAGAATATCTATCTTTGCATGCGCACAACACCTTCCTCTGGGTAGCTTTAGTCTGTCAAAACCTTGAAGAGATTTCACGATGGAACGTCATTAAAAGGTTGAAAGAATTTCCACCTGGATTGGATTCTCTTTACAAGCGAATGACAGAGCAGATATATAAATCAGACGATGCTAGTCTCTGCAACCAAATACTAGCTTTAATAGCGACTGTATACCGGCCAATCACACTAAAAGAATTGACATCTCTTGTTGAGATGCTTGACGATATCCGGGATCATCTTAAGTCGTTACGAGATATTATTGGCCAGTGTGGATCTCTCCTCACTATTCGAGATGACACTATCTATTTCGTACATCAATCCGCAAGGGACTTTCTATTTACAGATGCATTTGAGAAAATCTTCCCATCTGGAATAGAAGAGGCGCACTACACAATCTACTCAAGATCGCTTAAAGTTATGTCAGAGAAGCTACACCGGGATATGTACAGCTTAAGTGCGTTTGGATATCCTGCTAGGAGCATTGAACAGCGGGATCCAGACCCATTAGCAGCGTCACGCTACTCGTGTATCTACTGGATTGATCACCTCCAAGCCTGGAATGTCAACTGTTCTGGAAATCAAAGAGTTGACCTGCAGGATGGAGGCGCTGTCGACAGCTTTCTTCAGGGAAAGTACCTGTATTGGCTCGAGGCTCTTAGCCTCTGCAAGAGTATGCCGACTGGAATTGTTTCAATAACAAAACTTCAGTCAATAGTTCAGGTAAATATTAGGTTAACAATAATATCTAAAAAGGGCTTATGCTAAGATAATATAGCGACAATCAGATGCATCAGGGTTAATCGAACTCGTTCAAGACGCACGCCGATTCACTATGTATCACAAGGGGGCAATAGAGAACAGTCCTCTTCAGGTGTATATGTCTGCACTTATGTTTAGTCCTACTCAAAGTCTAATAAGAGGTCTTTTTAAGAGAGAAGAGCCGGGCTGGGTCACAATAAAGCCAGCTATGCAAAAGAAATGGAGCCCCTGCCTCCAGACGCTCGAAGGCCAT
>NW_022985181.1:1168352-1175644 GCF_010093535.1 Lindgomyces ingoldianus | reverse complement strand
CAGTGGCCTTCTCCCACGACTCTACCCGGCTGGTATTGGGGTCGCATGACCATACCGTCAATATCTGGGATACGAGCAGTGGCGAGTGCCTCCACACGCTTGAGGGGCATCACGGTACCGTTAGGTCGGTAGCCTTCTCCTACGATTCGGCGCGGCTCGCGTCGGCGTCGGAAGACAACACGGTCAAGATCTGGGATGTGAGCAGTGGAGAGTGCCTGAAGACACTTAAGGTTGGCAAAGTGCTCGACCGGATCTCATTTGACATCAGGGGCCCATATCTTCACACTGAAATTGGCATCATCAATATTAGTGCTCTATCAGGTTCAAATACACCCCAACCCATTTCGGATCCTTATAACCCACAGTATCAAGGTCTGGCTCTGAGCTTACATGGTGTATGGATAACATATAATTTAGAGAACCTAGTGTGGCTACCATCTGAGTATCGGCCGTCATGCTTAGCAGTGTCAGGGAAGACGGTCGGTGTCGGTGTCGGATCCGGAAAAGTATGGATTTGTAGGGTTGAGCCTGATAACGACCACTCTATTCAGGAGAGTAGGCCGAGCAATGGAAGACAGGCTATTCTCATGGAAGGACTATATTCAAACGAAGCCACTATTACACCGCGATCCAGATACACTCATGAGGACGAATCTTTGGCGGCTGAAAAGCCCTCTGCAAAATCTGATGAACGAGAGGCTTCTTCTTCCCCAGTTCAGGATGTTTCAACAGCCGCTAGCATTGACCAAGGTCCCATGGACACTTTTGCTGGGTTTTCGGACGACGAGCGCCTTGTCAATCCCAGCAAATGGAACACCAAATTAGCAATGATGGAGCGGTCAATCATTGCTTCTTCATCCTTCCGCGACGTCAAGGATGTCAAGGTATTGGAGCTTCCCCGTTGCCGGGAGCTGATGAGTAATATGTCCCAAAGCGTTATGAAAATGCGCGAGATCGGATACTGCAGCCAAGGCATTAGCGCCGTAGTAGCCCGAAAGGATCGAGGATCAGTGGCGGAACTGGTGTGGATCTCGATCAGTGAACTGGAGGAACTTCGAGAACTCACAGACTTGTCAATATGCCTTGTCTTCCTTCGGAACGTACGATTTTATCAAATAGCAGAGCAAGTACGGAAGCTAAGCTCTGAAAGTAAGACCACAGCGCTCCAGTTAGCAGCAACGGTTATTGTCAAGTTCCTTGACATAGCCATCATCTCTTACTCTGGAGCTCATTTCGAGGATTTAAGGACGAAGAATCTCCATCTCAGCCTTGAAGATGCTTCGGAGATTGGCATTGCTGAATCTCTAATCTTGCGGCCGCGCCATTTACAGTGCCTAGATGCCTACTTTCACCACGAACAAGTCTGGGTATTTGAAGAAGTCGATCTAGGCCTGCAGCGATCTAATACGCCATTGTACCTCCTTACTACCATGGAAATCTTCAGCGACATATGGGGACCAGTCTGGGCGGTTCATGAGGGAGGACGTATAAACCGGTTTAACGTTGGAACTGGATCCATTTTCCCTTGGGCTAGGGAACCAACCGATCCTAGACTTTTGGATGGCGAGATATTCGCCCATTGGAGTAATTATGAGACCGATTTGGTCCAGAAAAGGTCATCAGTCGAGAACACACCATCTTTCCCTCTGCATTCGGAAAAGGCAAAGCTGCTAATCGGCGCGAATACGATATTCTACGTCAACCTAAGTTGTCCTCTAGAGCCTGATGCATACGCCACTTCTCTGAGGGAACAAAGGTGCCTCGGCATTTTGGGAACTGAGAGACCAAAAATGTGCTTTGATTCTAGCAATGCAACAGCGGTAATCACTCCCCCTGGAGTGCAAATTGGTGGCCAGCTCCAATGGAAGCTGAGAAAGGGGTCGACTCTCAAAGAGGTCATACTTACCGCGTGGAGTCGAGAGCCATATCGTAGAGACCCCAAGGTTTTGTCAGGATGGTATGGAGTAGAAGTAAGCCTCTGCACGAGAAATGCGAGAAGGCGACGACTTGGTCGCATCCTAGGCTCCTGGACAATGCGTAATTACCTCGAGGGCATGCTTCTGGACTGGCCGTCTGAGCAATGCAAGGAGAGCTACTTCAATGCTCTCAACTCAGAAGATGCATCTGGAGTTACTGAATTCAGACACCTATATCTTACGAGACCGGAATGGCGCCAACCACTAGCATTCGCGGTTGTTCGTAGCCTCGAAGCATTGAACGAAACAGGAGCTCAAACAAATCACGACTTTACAGCGTTGTTCAGTCCTAACAGCCGCGAAACCTGGACCGCAACATTCTCGAAGGGGGACCAAGCATGGGCAGGGTTGCTGAAAGACACAGTGGAGTCTTGCGCGGTAGGAGTTATCACTCCTGATTGCCTCGAGTTTAAACACGAGCGATGGCAATCTTTGTGTCGATCTACTCACAACCCAGGGATGTCGAAACGCCCAAAGAGTTTAGGTGTCTTAGAGACGGCAATGTCAATTAATGAGAGTGCTCAGGTTCCGCAGACCCTCCGGAAGGATGATGAAAACAGCCCTAACCCGCGTTGGAACATTCAACATCTCCCAGCATCAACGACTTTTGATCTTGGAGAGTCGGGTCGACTAGCGTTCTTGTCTTTATGTGGTGATGGAACCCGTGCAATCATGGCTTGGAGAACCCCAAAGGTTTTTAGAAGGCTTCAGGAGGGGGTGGTGAGGGGACAGGGTGGATGGTTGCATCACTGGGAGCGGGTGCTGGATATGTTAGCACCCATAGATCCTATTAACATCTACGTAGCTTCTGCAGAGCCTTTCTAACATGAAGAACGAGTAACTTTTCTTTCTACTACGTATAGTTAGGCTACATCTTGCGTAATTCAATGTGCCTAATGGGCGCCGAACAAAGCGTACTAATTTATCTCTTGCTAAGCAGGCTACAAACTAGGCGCTTCGCGACTATTTAAAACTCGAGCTATAGACATTACTAAACTAGATAAAATTAGATAAAATTAGCTACAACAATTATTGGTATGTCTTCTATGGCTTTACTCTATATACCAAGTCCAACTTCGTGTGTACTATGACACATTGCTGTAGTTCTCGAAGGGAACGCGAAGACTTCTTAGGCACCATCTGTTTTAACATCTGCTATACATTCTCAGTTCAATTTAGATCAGGAGAGTTAGCTGACCAGTTTATATATTCCGTACCATAGGTATCATGGAGCTTTTTAGAAAGTTTAGCAGTATGTGGAGAAGCACAGTCTTCCATCCGAATAGTATGCCTCGAACGGCTCTCTGAGTGTTATGCCACCTAGTCTATGAAATGGTATAACTAAGGAAGTACCTTTCCTCTGTTTACTTTACCTGTCAACCGCCCCCATTCCTTTTTAATCATACGAATAATCTTTTACTAAACATTAAGATGCTTCTGTGGATGGTCTAAGAAGAGTGGGTTTGAACTTTGGAACACAGCAAGCCTGCTCATACTTCTCTTCTAGTTGATAGATGGCCAAAACTTGTCTGTCCAGATAATGCGAGCCTACTACTCTAGCTTCTAGTTGAAGTTCTTGGTTGCCCATGCCAGGCGCACCTGTTTCTGCGCTTCCGTGAGCAGAGGGTTCGCAGTCGCCACGCAACGCTCATATGACTCTCTATTGAACACTGCAACCAGGGTTTTGCTGCCGGTCTGTACATCTTCAAGTCGAGCAATCTCCTCGTACTCCATGCGATGATGGGCAGCATTAAGGGTAACACAAGCAACAAAGCGTCTTCAGATCTTGCCTGTAATGGCACGCTTTCTGCCTACTTGATAACCCTAGAAGGGCTTTCCAATATATACTGCGCGCAGCAGCACCTCTGGCGCTTTCAAAAGCTCTTGCGTACAACCTAATTACTACTCTAAAAAGCAGGCAAGGT
Organism: Lindgomyces ingoldianus; assembly: GCF_010093535.1. Classification (NCBI taxonomy): domain Eukaryota; kingdom Fungi; phylum Ascomycota; class Dothideomycetes; order Pleosporales; family Lindgomycetaceae; genus Lindgomyces; species Lindgomyces ingoldianus. The sequence continues at coordinate 1,171,743 of NW_022985181.1, read as the reverse complement.
GCTCTTAGTAGCAAATACAAGGGCAGCAAAGCTAGAGACTGCACAAAAACAGTTACAATATTATGTAGAGAGCACTGGCTCTACGCAAGCCAAAACGCGTGTTTCAGTTAACCCAAATCAACGTTTTGCAATTGCAGATGTGGTGGTAGAGATAGTTCACAGATTGGAAGCCAAGGAGTCCTAAAAAGTTGTAGAGGCAGAGAAGGGTGCTAAAAATAAGCTGCTAAGTCTTCTGCTGCTAAGACTCTTCAAAATATGGGTATTCAATGGCAACTGCTACGGTAAACACTGTACTATAATTCGTATGCTATTTTGTATGCCCACAGTGATTTTTGTTCCGGTGCGCGAGAACCCCTCCGGCTATCTTGAAGTGCCCCTCATTTGTCTCGGGATGTTACTGAACCTTGAAAAATAGCAAAAAGAATATTTCCGACACCGGGAATCGAACCCGGGCCTTGCCGGCACTACAGGAGTGACGAAACTCTCGTTGAGAGCGGCAAATCCTAGCCACTGCTGATGCATTAGATAATGTACACTCGTCGAGATCTTAATCGACGTACCTAGACCATATCGGACTACTAATTGTTTAATTTTGTCAGTAACTCAATATATATAATAACAAAATCAATATTTCCAATGCACAACGCGCGAAAGTTCGGGTGAGGAAACTTTTACCGTTAGAATCTCCACAAAGAGGGGCAGTGGCTCTGCGGAGTGGGGTTCTTTGAGCCCATAGAATGGGCGGTGTCTGTGGCTGATAGAGCAGGTAGACGAGACGTGAGTCGTGTCTATTGCGAGCTATTTTTAGATATCCGACTTCAGGGATCAATCTCTTAACCCGGAAATTTCCAAAAAAAAAAAAAAAAAAAAAAAATTTCACATAACTACACCGTCTAACACCGACGATAGGGTCGTGGTCGTTATATACTCTCACAATGTAAACAATCGTCAAAAATATTCCATACCATGTAGACATATCGTCTTCTAATGTGATCCCGGTGAGACTTTCTATCTTGAAAGCACCGTCGATGGATATATTCACGACAATATCCCAGTTGGAACGCATATTCTTCCTTGCTATACTCCATTGTTGTAAGTCGCTTTAGTCTTACCAAAAAATTGCAAGGGTTAGGAACATGCTAGCAATTAAGTTCCATTCAGCAAGACAGTTACAACATGTCTGTAAGCTGTTGTAAGCTGTTGCAAGCTTACAAAAGTTCAGCAGAGCATTCCTTGTGACCAGGCAGAGTAGGATATGCTTTACATCTTAGGATAAAATACTACGACAGTTCATAAATGATCTGTAAAAGCAAAGCTTGCTTAGAGTAATTGTCACAACTACTAATTAGAGAGCAATAAGAAGCAAGTCTATTAACTATAAGAGGCTTATAGAGAGCTTAGGCGCTAAGTGTCTTAGGCTGCTTGTCTAAAACACAGGCGCAACACTAGGCCTATGTGCGCGACAGTAGGTCCCTGTGCTCTTCTTACGCAATAGTAATAGTTAGCGTATTAAAGTAGGTTATCTAGGTTAAAGAATAGTTACAGCATAATGCTTAGCAAAGTAGTATTAGACAGGTAATAGATGTATAATAATAACATTTAACTATAGCATGTAACTAATCTGTTTGCAGTGGTGACACTTAGATGTATTGTTACTATAGTTGCACAATAGTTAGATGTGTTGTTACATAATAGTTAGATGTGTTAGCACTATAGTTGTATACATCTTAGCACAGTCTGTTGCTAAGACCCACATAATTATTTTGCATATATATAGACTCCTGTAAAGGACTCCTCTAGCAATATATTTAATGCAGTTCCTTATGTCTCTAGTGTCTTACATAGCTTTACATAATTACTAACACACTAATATAGCTAATGCTAATCTCTAACACACTAATACAGCTAATGCTAATCTCTAACATACTAATATAGCTAAAAAAGTAAATAATAGCTAGCTCTAGCTCTTAACGCGTTCCTGCCCTTATAATAGTCTTCCTTTGTCACAGTTATGTTACAGCTATCTAACCTCTAAGTACTTTAAGGGCTTAGCACAGGGTATATAGGCTTTTTAGCCTCTGTACCTCTGCCTCTAACCCTAAGGTTTACTCTCTCTTGTTACCCCCCTATCCTGCATTCCCTCTCTGTAACCTGTTTTTCCTACTTAATACCTCTTACATCCTCCCCTTTGCACCTTGCAGTCTCTAGCGTTGTGTAATAAGGTAGACGCCCTGCCTGCCAAGCTAATACTATGCGACTTTCCCCACTATACTAAAAGGTACGCATAGGAATACTTAAGCTAAGTATTCTTGCATAGTATAATATATATATAGATAATGCTAGAGTTAGCACTAGCACTAGCAGTTGTCTCTAGTCTAGCCTAAACCTCTATAGGCGAGAGAAGGCTACGTGGTTAACTGTGCCTACCTTGTTACACGTTGCGCCTGTTCCTTTCACTGCCTAATACTGCTACTTAATATCTTTAATTTAATTGTTTTAGCATTAAAGCTCTAGTTGTAGAGCTGCAGCTTGTGTAGTTTATTGCCTCTGTAGGAATTTCTTAGAGTGCTAGGGAGCTCTAGCGCTGCCTCTGCCTCTGCCTCTGCCTCTCTATCGCCGCAAAGATTAATGTAGTACATGTAAGGCTAAGATAGTGCTTACGTGCAACAGGTATATATACTATTCTGTACGCAATAATTAACTGTTAGTTAATTATTCGCACCTTTTTAGTTGTATTAGCGTAGTGGTACAGAGCTCTGTTCTAACAGTACATGTAATACCTTAACAAGTTGTTTTACTTACATAACCGCTAGTTTAGCTTCTTTAACTACTGTTTAAATATAATAGGCTGATGCCTAGAGATGTTAGTAAGAGATTACCTACTAGCGTTAAGAAATGCATACAGCAAATTGCAGCAAATTGCAGCAAACTACAGCAAATTGCAGCAAACTACAGCAAATTGCAGCAAACTATAGCAAATTACGGCAAACTACGGCAAATTACAGCAAAATATAGCAAATTGCAGCAAACTGCAGTAGATTACAGCAGCAGGCAGCAATCCCTAGTAGATATTAGTTGTGTTACAAGTAGCTCTACGTATAGAGAGGGTTATATGAGGGTAATGTCTCTAGAAAAAAAGCCTTAAAAAGGATAGCAATAATTGTACATAAGCTAGTGTTAGCGTAATAGGAAATTACTAAGCTTTAAGCAGCTAATAAGGCAGCTACATTTAGAAAAGCCTGCGCTTAACAGCTCTAAAGGAGGTTAGGGCGCGTAGTGACAGGAAGAAGGTAAAGAAGCAAGTGTAAGCTTGTCAGATATGCGCACCTACTGTTAAGACAGGAGGAACGCTGGACAAAAGCTGCTACATAGTACGAGCAATAAGCTCGAA